>NC_047047.1:22562505-22644034 GCF_011762595.2 Tursiops truncatus
CAAAAAAAAAAATTGAGTAACAGATATAGAAAATAAACTTATGGTTACCAGGGGGCGAGGGGAGGGGAGGGATAAATTGTGCAAGTTCTTTTTATGAAGCAGTTAAATCTCTAGCTTTTAATGTGAACTTAAACAAATATATTTTTATATTTAGTTGTTTATAAAATAATATATACTATATAAGACACATATTTATACATAAACATATAAATACTGTGTACGTCTGTACATTTCAAAACAAAAACTTCACTGTCAACATATTAAGAAATTACTGATAACTATATTGCAATTTTTTGCAAAATTGCATAATTTATCGATTATTAATAAATCAATCTTCTGGAGTTTTCCAAAATGTAAATTTTAAATAGATTTATGCTAAATTCTTACATCTGAGGATTTCATGTTGTAGTGGGAGCCCACCACAGGGTAGCCAAAATCATCACTTCCTTGTCTTCACCAGAAAGACAGTAACCTGAAACATCATCTCACTTAGTTATAGCAAATGGTAGAAAAGTGCTTAGCTAATATCATCTACCCAGGGAAAATGGACTAAAATTATCCATCAAATTAAAGAAGAAATCTACATAGTCATTATGAATCCCTAATTGTACAATAAAACCTCTGATGTTTTTTCTGTGGAAATTTGTTTCCATAAGAATATTCTATTATCTTCTAAACTATTTTATTTTTTTAAATTTCCGTGGCACAAAAATCTTATTTATTTTTAAATAATTCTTGTTCACTTTGTAAAATCAAACTTTACAGAATTTTCCAAAGCAAGCATCTTGGCTATCAAATTTTTGTGGTGTGTGTTTTTCTAAATGTTAAACATCAAAATAAATATATATTTTCTTAACACTTTGTTTTTGCCTTAAATTGAGGAGGCACAACACCATTTATCCCCTGAGAGAGGTAATTTATTTTGCTATGTTCTTAATTAAGTGCAGTTCAGTTTCATTTTAAAAGTGTTCATATTGATATTAAGATGAGGAGCTGATGATAAAATCATTATGTACAGTTTAGTCTTTAAAATTCAGACATTTATTCTCATGTCAAACAAAATTTAGAGTGATACAGTTGTTGGAAACATGAAATGAAATGGTGAGTTGATAATTTGCCTTTTCACATTTTCCCTGCCCCCATTTCCACAAAAACTAATTTTTTCACCTAGACATGAGGTTTGACACTAAAACTCTGTCTCTTGTTTTATCTCTCTTGTCATTATCTTCCAAACAGTGCACCTACACACACACAACCCACACATAGACACATACAGATCCTGTGTTTCTTTTTCAAGATCAGCTTCAAAATCATTCTGAACACTTGAGGTTCTGCACTGTAGAACTGTAGACTGCAGTTGAAAGCCAAATTAAATTATATTTTCTCAGACTGTCAGAGAATAAGATGTGTTGATAGAAAAAAAAAAAAGTTTCCTTCATTGACACAAATACCATGCATCAGTGAAGTGAATGCAATGTTTGGCTCTATCACAGATGCCAAAGACATTCTTTCAATGTGCAGATTTTGTTTTACTACCAAGATAAATATTGTCCTTTATACAAAAAACTGTATTTTCCAGCACTGTCAGGTCATTTATCAATGGACTTGTTTCTAAGAAAGTGAGCTTATGAAAGAGAGATGCTTCAATATGGTTTTGAAAATGAAGCATCAGAAGCCTGAAATTACATTATTGGCCTAGAAAATTAATGAAGTATTTGAAAACCTTGTGTACCTCAAGTTTCTGAATGCTTTAAAAATGATCCATTTTAATATTCCATTTTATACTTTTGAATTAATATTGGGGAAGAGCTCTGCTTTATGTAGTTTAGATAACTTTCTTTCTGAAACATTTCTTCATACTTTAATAAAGCACATCTTGGGAACTTCCCTGGTGGTCCAATGGTTAAGATCTCACCTTCTAATTCAGGGAATGCAAATTCAATCCCTGGTCGGGGAGCTAAGTCCCACATACCTTGCAGACAAAAACAAAACAAAACATAAAACAGAAGTAATATTGTAATAAATTCAATAAAGACCTTAAAAAAAGTCCACGTCAAAAAAATTCTTTTTTAAAAAAATAAAGCACATATTTTGAAATTCTCACCACTATCCTTCATCTCAATGTCTGCTCAAATCCAAAACTGGATTTAACTATAGTGCCACTCTTGTTAACCCACTCTCCATGTGATAATACATCCATGTAGATGATACATTTGCTGCTGGTTGAATATCTATATGCCCCCACACATATTCCAGCCCTCTTGCAACTACCCAAGGCCAATGGGTTATGAACAGAAGTAATGTGAAACCAATTTGGACTAAAGCTGTTTTTCAACGTTTAGCACCTCTCTTCCTTTTTGGCAATGACTGTGGAAGCCAGTGTAGAGATGGTATGTTCATAAGATAGAAATATCTTGGATCACCGAGTGACCATCTGGAAGCTGTTCTAGAGGTATGCCCAACTAGTAGCAAAATTTCCATGAGTAAAGAGTAGGCACTTACTTGTTAAGTCATTGAGATTTGGGGCGTTATACATAAATGTAGGTTACCCTTACTTATGTGAGTCCCAGCTCTTCAGACACAGTAGATCCTAGATAAACCCCAGAATATCTTCATATTTCAGCTCCAGTCTTGATCTGAAGAGTAGAAAAGAAGCATAGAAGAGAGGAATAAGCTACCCAGAGCAGTGATATTTAAAATTCTAGAGATCTAAGCCAAGCTTTGTTTGGAAATTCTGCTACAGAAGAAGATTTACACCATTGGTTACCTCCTTTTATACACTACTATATATAAAATATATAACCAACAAGGACCTACTGTATAGCACAGAGAACTATACTTGATATTTTGAAGTAACCTATAAGGGAAAAGAATCTGAAAAGAATCTATCTATCTATCTATCTTTCTATCTCTCTCTCTCTCTATATATATCTATATCTGAATCACTTTGTTGTACACCTGAAATGAACACAACTTTGTAAATCAACTATACTTCAATAAAAAATAAAACAAAAGTAAAAAAATAAAGTTACCTAAATAATGTCCCTTGAGTGTATTTTTAGAAAGGAATCTCCAAGGGGCAAGGACTATCTCCTCTTTGCTCTATCTACAGCATCTGCTCCAGTACTTGGAGTAGAGTAGGCAAAGTAAGCATGGCTTACACGAATTAATGGTTACTTCATAGCTATGCCTATGAGCAAACTTCCTAAGACAATGCTTGGGTTGAATTTTCATGTTAGTTGCTCTTAGATAAAAATATTTTAAAAGGGGATTTGATTTTCAAACATCAGGCAAATAGATAAAATTTAAAATTGTACTAATCTTCACTTACATTAATTGAAACTTTTCCGGGTGTCAAGCACTGAGCTAAGGGTGCTTTACATAAAATAATCATGTGCGCATCTTACTCAGGAAATCTTGCTTTATGTGTGCTATCCCACTGTAATTATTAATAGGTCCCCTCTTCAAAGTGTCCTGATGAGAACAAAAACTTCCACGGTTTACCTAGCCTTACGGATTTTCTCATTTGATCTTCAAAGAATCTCTATGCCATTACTATCTCCATTTGAGAGGTGAGAAAACCAAAGTCTAAAAAGTTGAGTAACTTGTTCCTAGCTCTCATATAATTAATAATAAGTCAGGTAGCATGGCTCCATAATGCATGTTTTTAACCAGTTAGCCTTACCACCCTCTGCTTTCCAGGAATACGTCTATTGCGTTCAGTGATGAACATTCACCTAGATTGATTCAGTTTTTCTAGATTCCAAAATTATACTTTGTTAAAAGCTGAAGAGTCTCAGAAATAAATGTGTGTAATGATGTCTCAGCAATGTTGCATACTTTATTCATCACTGAAAGATTTTGAGCATTAATAATGAGCAAGCAGTATTGAAAGAAACTATGTGTATCTGCCAACTCATAAACCACAGCAAATCATGAAAATGGAGTTAGTGACTTACCACTGCACTGACGTTATTAATGAGTATACAACTTTCCTTCATGAAGAAAGTAGATACTCTTCCTAGTTTGAGGTTATAATTTTTCTAGACATTACATCAATATTAGTACTCAGTGTTCCTAAACCAAGCTATAATTTAATAATGTTTGCAAATAAGACTAACACTTTATTTTTTAAGGATACTTCATCAGTTTTTTTTCTAACCAAGATGACATGAAATGGGCTTCTCTCCCAGTGACAACGTCTCTACAAAACGTGCCCAATTTCTAGCAGTGACAGTCTTTGTTAGAAGGTCTGGCCTTATGTAAATAAATGAGGTCAGTGCGATGAGGAGGAACATTTTCTGAAGACAACAAATTTATTTTCTGTTGTAATTTATAAATTACTGAATTTAGAACATGGGAAGTAGTAATTTAGTTGTGAAACTACATTTTAACAATAAAAATGTTCTGGGTACAATGCAGAAAATTTGAGCTTCACAGTGCTGGAGTTTTGCAGATGAAAATTACCTTCTATAGTGCTAGAGTCACATCTCTTCAAACAACATGCAGTTAGACACAATTAACTCTTGAATTCTTAAGGCAGAAGTAAGCTCCAGAACCTAGAACAGGCTAGGTTCTAGGCTGTCTAGTCTGCATAACTATTTTTAGAATGTTTGAATAAATTAAACCACTTAATTTTTAAAAAAAAATACATAACAAAAATGTATATTTATACATGTGTGCATACCATTTGTGGATTTCCCATATGACTAAAACTTTTTTTAAATTGGATCAGCTGATTTTATTTTTTGCATCAACTTCAATGCATAAATTTTGGCTTGGCAGTACTATTTATTTATTTGGTCATTGCTGATATAGAGAAAAAGTTATTTCTCATATATTTGCCATTCCCATAGGAGCAGATGATTTATGGTAAAAAAGGGAAAGACGTCACTCCAGGAAAAATTAACATATGAATTTATAATTGAGTATTAGAAATAGTGTATAATGTATTTCCTCAATTCTCATGAAGACAAATGGATGCATGTATTATTAAAACATGTAGGAGAAAATATTTAAAAAGCTTTTCCAAGTTTTACAATGAAAAATGTACTATTTTTGGACTCTATTGAATCACTCTAAAATTGTACATTTTCCAAGTTTTTTTAATCTTATTTTCAATTCCTTAAAATCACACAGATATTTGAAAATATGTCCAGACAGAGACTTGTACGTGGATATTCACAGCAGCATCATTCATAAGAGAGGAAAAATTCTTCAATGTCCATCAACTGATGGATAGATAAAATGAACCATATCCGTAAAATGGAATCTTATTCAGCAGTTAAAAAGAATAAACTATGGATATGTGTTACAGCATGGATGGACTTCAAAACATCATACTCTGTGAAAAAAATCCATAAATAACAGACCATATAGTATTGATTATATTTATATGATATGTCCAGAAAGGGCAAATCTATGAAGAAAGTGGTTGTCTGGGACAGTTGTGTGTGTGTGTTAACAGTATAAATGCATGAGGGATTTTACTGGGGTGATGAAAATATGCTAAAAGTGACTTATAGTGATGGTTGCACAACTTGATAAATTTACTAAAATATCATTGAATTTTTCACTTTAAATTAGTCAATTTTATGATATATAAAAACCTTCATTTCTTTTGAAAACAGAAAAATATGTTGAGTACATAGGGGAGCAGAAAACAGCATTTATACTTTGTACAAAAAAATTTTTAAAAGGAAAAGTGTTCACTGTATAAGAAATAGAGTATGGAATCTCATTAGGCTTTGGAGGACTGTATTATCGGCCATTGCAATTCTCCTGATACTCTGAACAAAAGTTAGTACATTATACTGTACTACATATAGGTTAAAGGAGATGAAGGATGGTTGACTGTTTTCCTTATGGTTAGAAAGTAAGTGGACAATAATGCTCAGTTTGAAGTATTAATTTAGTAAAAATAACAATCAATCTTTTATGATTAGCTCTCCCTGAACTGTAAAAAAAATATATATGCAATAATCACACATTCAATAAATATTTAGCTTACTTTTTTATGTTTCTCTACATGGACTACTTTAGTGTTAAATTGGAGTTGATTCTTATACTTCTGCTTTTAGAAATATTAGAAGATAAAGTCAGTGTTCTAGACTGATCAGGTTATACTACTTTAAAAAAAAATTTAAGTGACATCTTCCAATCTGTCTAATAAATCATATTGTCACTGAATCCTCACTGTGTTATACTTTGGAATCTCAGAGTCCACATATCTATACCCCTCCATCTCTAACCAGTAGACATTACCTCAGAAAAAGTATATTACACACCCTATCTGTTTAAACCTTTCATCAGTGATTCTTGAGCATTGGACTTTAAAATCAATATAATGTTTTGTGTAACATTGAAAAACTACAGATTTAACAATTGCAAAAGCCATACAAAAGGGAAAATACTCCTTTAGTTTCAAGAATGACTTTTCAGTATGTTATCTATGCCTAGAATTGTAGTCATATATGAAGTCATTTTAAGTAAAAATTGTAATAAAACACCACATATTTTGGCTACTTCCTAATTCTATAATCTCCGTGGAAACTTGTAGCTTAATTTCTTTCTTGGTCATTCAAGAAAATAGTCCGTTACAAGCTCTATTTGCAAGGAAAACTTAAATAAATAGAATTAAACAGTAGTAATCACCAAATATAACATTTACTAAAAATCAATATTCATATTCTTACATTGCAGACATCTAAATAAGTGATCAGATCTTGAGATTAGTTAGAACATACACAGTCGCCTTAGAAACAGCCTTGGATTCCCCTGGATATCCTTTTCACCTCTAGTTTTCCTCCTCCTGCTTCACACATTTTCTAACTTAAACATGTGAGACTAAAGGTCATGGTCCAATGTAGAAAAACTGTGTCAATAGTTCCTTCACTCATGAACTCATAAAAGCAGCTGTTTCATGCTCCTACATGCCTTGTTCATATTCTATGTGTTCACAATTTCAGAAACTGAGGCCATATTTACACCCAAAGATAGCATTTATTTTTGATAATATTTCTTCTACGTACAAAAGCAGATGTTTACTGTAGAAATAATTTTAAAATATAGTCAGGTACAAAAAAGCAATTTGAAAGTACTTACAGTTCCATTGCCAGAGATAACTAATTTTCTTTTTGTTTTTTGCTTTTTTTGGCCACGCTGCAAATCATATGGGATCTTAGTTCCCTGACCAGGGATCGAACCTGAGCCCTTTGCAGCGGAAGCTCAGAGTCTTAACCACTGGACCACCAAGGAAGTCCCAAAGATAACTAATTTTAATATTTCGGATGTTATGTCTCCAGTAATATTTCAACAAAATTGTATTCAAAATCTATATAATAGTGTAGACTGCTTTTGAAAATAATATACCTTTGATAAACATCCATGCTTTTAGACAGATGTCTCTCTACAAAAACATGATTAATGACGGCATAATATTTCAGTATTTTACAAGTTCCATCTTACTGGGGATTTGATTTCAAAAACTTTCTTGTAGGCAAATATTTGCACATATCCGTGACAAAATTATTAGGACAAAACTTATAAATAAGGAATTTCTGGTGCAAAGTATGTAAATCTTAAAGGTTTTTTAATGTATAATAGCAATTTATGTTTGTATCAGCTTAAACTTCCATCCTTATTGGATTCAATGTTATTCGCCATAAGTAATATCTTACAGGACCTAGTTCAGCAAAACTCTGCTGGTAGATTTTGATTTTGATTTGTCTGAAGATGTTATTTTTATTTGATTTGGTTATTTTATTGGTTTTTACATGATAGTTTAGCTGAGTATAAATTCTAAGTTGCCAGATATTTTCTCCCAGTATTTTAAGGAATCAGTACAGTTGTCTTTTCTTTGTAAGTGCTTAGCTGTTTCCTACTGATCAATCTTACCCATCATTTTAGTGCTCGGGAGATTGACTCTGTTGTGACTAGATGTGGAGTTTGCTTTCTTTATGCTATTTCTTTTGTGTGTGGGTGTGATATCTGCATCTAATTATTCATATCTTTATTCAATTATGAAAAATGTGAAGTCATATCACTTTGCATGTATCTCTCCCTCATTTTCCCTGTCCTCTATTTCTTATACTGCAATTAGATATTATTTTTAATTTTATATATAAATATATATATTTATATATTTAAATCTCTTTAGTGGCTTGTGCTGTACTGTGGGTAATTTCTTCACATCTATCTTGCCAGTTACTGATTCTGTCTTCAGTTCTTTAGAACATATATTTTGCTTTTTATTTTGGTTATTTTTTCAACTCAAAAATTTCTATTATTTTATTTCTCAGATTTCCCTGGCTTCTTTTGTGTTCTCCTGTTTTGAACCTTCTTTGCTGTCTTTAACAGTTTTATGCATGTTTGTTTATATCCTTTATCTGCTATTCTACTTATCTGAAGGGAAAGATGGCTAGTTGAGTCCTTCACTCAGCTCTGAATTGGACTGAGTTAAGCTCAGCTCTTTCTCAGCTGCCATCATCAAATTGGCCTCACCAAGCTTTCCAGTGAGGACTCCTTGACTATATGGGGATTATTTTTTTTTTTCAGTTTTGTTTGATCCTGTGCTTTCTTCTGCACAAATGCTGATAAATCTGTATCTTTAGCTCTTAGCAGTTTTTTCACCACCTGATTATATTTTGAGATTTGTGGGAATATGTTAACATTTAGTTTTGTTGTAGATATTGTGTGTGGGTTTGTGGTTTTGCTATCCTTGTCCCATATGGTTTTAAGGCAGCACACATAAAAAAAACTACCCCACCACTGCCTTCAAATTCCTACAGTTTATTTTTATAGAAGGAAGTAATTTAAGGATTCTGGTAGGAAAGTGGTATGAATTGATTTACATTTTTAAATGATCACTCTGATTGCCACGTGGAGAATGGATTCATGAGGGACAGAAGTGGAAGCAGGAAAGACTGCAAGTAGGCTTTCATATCAGTACAGGTAAGTGAAAATGTTGACCTGAACCAGGGAGGTAGAGGTGGAGGGAACACTCAGAAGATGATATTGGTTTAGAGATAAGTGTGGCAGAATGGGCTGGTGGATTTCTCAAGGGGTGAAAGAAAGAAAGGAATCAAGGACTTGTAGATTTTGGCCTTGAGCAACTGTAGGAAGGTGATATTAACTAAGATGAGCACTACTGTAAGAGAAGGTTTGAGTGATAGAAATAAAGAATTTTGTTTTGTTCTTGTTAAATTTGAGATCCCTATTAGATATTCAAGTGAAATGAGCAGGGAATCTTCGAGTCTGGAATTCCAGGGACAGTTAATGGACAGAAAGCTATCTAATTATCTTCACTCTTTCTCTTATTTGAATCTTTTAATCTAAATTCTAGGGGAATTCCTTTAATTAATTAATAGTTGCATTTCCTGCAATTTGTGATTTGCTTTGACTGCCTCCACTGTATTTTTAAAATAGGGCAACCTTTCCCTCTGGATCAGTTTTCCCTCACTCAGAGTATTGACTTGTCATGACTGCCTATTCTGTTGTAATATATATGATGCCCTCCTGAATTATGTTGAGTGTCAATTACAGACACCACAGCTTTTTAGTGTCTCACATTGTAGATCTATTTCTAAATGTATATTAATACAGAGTTCAAATATTTGTCCCCCTCTTTATCAACTGATAAATCTAATTCATATGCCCAGTGAACAAATGCTTTCTTATTCATACAGATGGATGGCTATTTTTTACACTTGAGAATTCTCTTGAAGATTGCATTGAGTTGTTTGAATCTTTAATGACATGAGAGGTAGAAAACGTTTAGATTCCATTTGCTAATTTAAATCTTCAATTGTCTGTGCAAACTTTCTTGTATCTGTGATAACCCTGAAGGACAAAATGCTCCTTTTATTTTCTGTGGTTTAGACAATTTATTTTTATTTTTATTATTATTTTTGTGATATCTTCCCTTTCCAGATGTCATGACTTCCCTCATTAGCAGCTACTTATGACAGTGGCCTTCACTTCTGATGGTCAGCCTACTGCCCCTGGCCTCAAATGAAACCTGTAGTGAATGAAATGATTCAATGTCTTATTTGTGTGAATTCTTGCACCAAGTCTAATATTTGGAATTAATGTTGGTGTTAAACTTTGTTCAATACAAATAGCACTGTATTTTACTCTTGGATCTACTGTCTACTCTATTGGCAAACTTTTTCAATAAAGGGCTAAATGGTAAAAGTTTTAGGCTTTTTAGGTCATACGATTTCTGTCACAATTATTCACCTCTATCTTTATAGACAATACATGGATGAATAAATGTGACTATACAACTTTATTTATAAAAACAGACAACAGATTGCTTTGTCACACCAGCCATAGTTTGCTGACCTCTATTATGTAATATTACAGGAATTTCACTTGAAAGCATTCCCTCTGCATTCAGAGTTTCCTGAGTAAGCCCAAGAACTTCAGAATTTCATATTATTTTTAGCCCTTCTTCCATGCCTTTTCCTGCACCCAAAATATTATCCCAAAAAATCTTGATTTAGAGCTAACAGTATTTGCCAACCACCCTTTCCAAGTATTAAGTTCCTTTGATCATTTGAAAAATAATTTGATATTATAGAAGATTTAACTATGTGGTAAGATCCCCATCTTAAAATGTGTTTCACTTGGATCTAGCCCGAAAAACATATTACGTACTTCAAACAAAGGAGGTCTGTTTACCTTGATGTTAGAAGTTTGAAAGATCAGAAAAGAACTCTGAAGTAACCTAGAAATTTATAACTGCCCAAAGCAGCAGTCACTTCTAGAACTGGTGAAAAAAGTGGAAATATATGGAATTAACCAAACCTAGGAGCATCAAGATACATATCCACTAGTGCAGTGCTTTGATGTTGGTAGAGGGGCGGGCATGGGGAGCAACAATTAAGAGATGTTTGGGCTTCTGAGGAAAGAGCAAAGCCTGACTGGTAATTGGACCACATGACCAGTGCATGGGAGCCTGCAGTGTGCCTGGTGTACTAATTGTCAAGAGGACATGGCAGACCTGGGGTTTGAGGGTTGAAAGAAGCTGCAAGCTGGAGTCAGTTGTCGTCTGCTGCTGGAACAATATAGATAGTAATTATTAGAAAGAAGGAAGGAAGTACCTTTACATGCACTAAAATCTCTAATTTGTTCCTGCCATTAACATCATCTAATAGAATGCCAGCAGACTAAGGAAATGTGGGAAATGTAGTTTGCAGAATCACATAAAAAGGAGGTTCTAATGGAGGCTTTTGGCTATAAGACAATCTAGCACAAACTAGTTTTAGATATCTTTGACTCAAGGTTTTAGTAAGCTAACTATGATGCTTGGGTGTAGGGTAGGGGCATAGTATACATGTCACATTCAGAAATATTGCTTATCAGAATTTATACAAAAATTGAAACCTTTATTATCAGTCTAACAACCTTGCTTCGTTATTTTTTAACACCCTTATTGGAATATAATTGTTTTACAATATTGTGTTATTTTCTGCTGTATAACAAAGTGAATCAACTATATGTATACATATATCCCCATATACACATATATCCCCTCCCTCTTGAGCCTCCCTCCCACCCTCCTTAACCCACCACTCTAGGTGATCACAAAGCACCTAACTGATCTCCCTGTACTATGCAGCTGCTTCCCACTAGCTATCTTTTTTACATTTGGTAGTGTATATATGTCAGTGCTACTCTCTGACTTCGTCCCAGCTTACCCTTATCCCTCCCCGTGTCCTCAAGTCCATTCTCTACATCTGCATGTTTATTCCTGTCCTGCCCCTAGGTTCATCAGAACCTTTTTTTTTTAGATTCCATATATATGTGTTAGCATACAGCATTTGTTTTTCTCTTTCTGACTTACTTCACTCTGTATGACAGACTCTAGGTCCATCCACCTCACAACAAATAACGCAATTTTGTTTCTTTTCATGTCTGAGTAATATTCCATTGTATGTATGTGCCGCATCTTCTTTATGCATTCGTCTGTCAGTGGACACTTAGGTTGCTTCCATGTCCTGGCTATTGTAAATAGTGCTGCAATGAACATTGTGGTACATGTCTCTTTTTGAATTATGGTTTTCTCAGGGTATATGGCCAGTAGTGGGATTGCTGGGTCATATGGTAGTTCTATTTGTAGTTTTTTAAGGAACCTCCATACTGTTTTCCACAGTGGCTGTATCAATTTACATTCCCACCAGCAGTGCAGGAGGGTTCCCTTTTCTCCACACCCTCTCCAACATTTATTGTTTCTAGATTTTTTGATGATGGCCATTCTGACTGGTGCGAGGTGATATCTCATTGGGGTTTTGGTTTGCATTTCTCTAATGATTAGCGATGATTAGCATTCTTTCATATGTTTTTTGGCAATCTGTATATCTTCTTTGGAAAAATGTCTATTTAGGTCTTCTGTACATTTTTGGATTGAGTTGTTTTTTTTTTTTGATATTGAGCTTCATGAGTTGCTTGTATATTTTGGAGATTAATCCTTTGTCAGTTGCTTCATTTGCAAATATTTTCTCCCATTCTAAGGGTTGTCTTTTCGTCTTGTTTATGGTTTCCTTTGCTATGCAAAAGCTGTTTCATTAAGTCCCATTTGTTTATTTTTGGTTTTATTTCCACTACTCTAGGAGATGGGTCAAAAAGGATCTTGCTGTGATTTATGTCATAGACTGGTCTGCCTATGTTTTCCTGTAAGAGTTCTATAGTGTCTGGCCCTAGACTTAGGTCTTTAATCCATTTTGAGTTTATTTTTGTTTATTCATTTAATAAAATAAACAAAAATATCTCCATAGTATCTAATACCCTGTCCATAGTCTCCTTTTCTTTATTACCGCAATGATTTTTTCCCAACATTTTATTTATTTTAAACTAAACCAAACACGGCTGCCCATTGCATTTGAATATTACATCTCTTAAGAGGTTTTAAGAAACTCTGCCTTTTATTTTTTATGATACTTATCACTGGAGAAGCCAGGCTGTGTGTCCTGTAGAATGTTGCACATGCTGGATTTGGTTGATTGCTTCCCTGTGGTGAGGTTTGACTTGACCTTCTATCCATGATTTTTCTTATAAACTAGTGTTAAAGCTAAAGGTATAATTCAACTCAGCAACAATGTTTTGGCAGCAAGAACACTTCAGTGTGATGCTGTGCATTTTCTGCTGCATTTCATTAAATTGTACAATATTAGTGACTGGTCATTTGAGATGTCCAGTGTGAAGTTTAGTTTTTAGAAAAGCATGTCAGGGTATTGTGAGTATCATCTGTTGAAGTGCTTAATGATATAAAATAAATTCTTAACCCAAGTTAGCATAAATTCCTGAAAAAGTGATGGATACTCCCTCTTTTATCACAGTCAACATTATTAATGTAATGTGTCAAAAGGGTGCAATGAGGCTGGGAAGGAGGTTAATGTGTAAATGTTACAGAAATGACAGAAAATTCATTGCATGTTAGTCAAAGGAACAAGAGGACACCAAAGGATACAAAACAAAACAAAAACGAGTAGCTAAAGGAAAGAGAAGAATAATTTTTGGTAAAGGATGATTCAACTGTTTATAGAACAATTATGTTACTTATAAAATACCCATAAGTTATGGTCTTCAGGAAGTTGTACAGCAGCACTTGTGTACTGTACATTCATGAAAACATAAGTGACAGTGAATAATATATTAATATTTATTTTAAAAATTATGTTCAGATGAATGTTAAATTTAAATAAATTTTATTATACTAAAATACTTTGAATGTTATCCAAATTCCTTAGCTTTCACTTAATCATAATATTCAATCCAAACAACTGTTTTCTTCAATTTCTTGACTTAAGCAGATATTTATACATGTTGATCTGATTGTTCTCCCTATTGGTTAACATTCATTATAAATTATTTCTGATTTATTAAAAGCATAAAGAACAACATTCATGTGACCAATATATACCTACAAAACATTTTAAGTTCTATTGGAGTCTCCTGGCTAACACTCCCAATTGTATCCAGTTCTCTTTCCTCCGAAGGTATTCAGTATATATAAGTATATATATCCATAAGTATATATATCCATAGAATATATATGTCTCCCTAGACCATGTGCAATATTAATACACACATTTTAATATATATGTAAATAAAATCAGAATATATGCATTATTCTCCAACTTTTATGTATAACAATATATTTGTGCGATTCATTCATTTTGACATATATAGGTCTAATTCATTCATTTTCACTGCTATACAATAGATACTCATGAAAACATCACAATTTATTTTTCCTTATGTATAGAGGGACAGTATTTTACCTAATTATTCTGCTATGAGAAATAATACTTCTACTGTGAATATTCTTGTCTGTGTCCCCCGTGCAAAAGTTTTCCTAGATTATAGCTAGGAGTTTACATATTTACTAGATATTCCAAATTTTTCCCTAAAATGGTCTTAATCAATTTAAATTACCACCAGAATGTATGAGCTTCCATTGTTCTACCTACTAGCCATCTTTTGACATTATCAGATTTTCATATTATTGTCAACCTAGTAGGTGTGAAATGATGTCATTATGGTTTTGTTTTGTTTTGTTTTTTATTGAAGTATAGTTGATTTAAAATGTTGTTAGCTTTAAGTGTACAACAAAGTGATTCAGTTATATAGATATAGATAGATTCTTTTTAAGATTCTTTTCCCTTAGAGGTTATTACAAAATATTGAATATCGTCTCCTGTGCTATACAGTAGGTCCTTGTTGTTTATCTATTTTATGTATAGATATGTATTTAGATTCACATATATGTAAATCCCAAACTCCTAATTTATTCCTGTGCCCACTCTCCTATTTTTAACATTGAAATTCTCAAATAATGGTAGATTGGTCAATACCTCATTATAATTCAGATAGTTTTGCCTTATGAATGATTTGTCAATGTCAATAGTACATAAAATATGAGAATTTTAATATCTTTTAACTGAGTTGTCACATATATTTTATGTAATAATTCTCCTTATGTGTAGTATGTTTTTAACCTTATTTTTTCTTAATATTACTGTAGCTCTACTAGCTTGCTATTGATTAGTGTTCTCCTGCCATATATTTTCACCTCTGCTTTCAAATATTCTATAATCCTATATTTTAACTGTGTTCTTTATAAATTCTATAATACTATATATGGAAATATGTTGGCATATAAATTTTATATTTTGAATGAGGCCTTAAAATCACTACTATTAATTAAGAGTTTAGTTCAATTATCTTAAAATGATAATATCTATTTGGAATTGTTTCTGTCACTTAATATAAGCTTTCTTTTTACTCTGATTTTCTGACCTTTATTTTACATTTAAAAATTCTTCCTCCTTTTGGATAATAATTTATCTAATTTTTCCCAGTAATAGTAATTCTATAGTCTATTTTTTTAGTGTTTGTACTTACTCTCAAACATGCAAACATTTGTATTTGATTTGACAATACCTATATCTATTATCTCTACCCCAGTCTAATTCAGAAAATATACAGTATTTTATCTTTTATCAATCCCTTCCATTGTATTTGATGTTGTAATTAGGCATATAACTTCAATTTTGTCTTTTGCCCTATATTCTTATTACAGCTATTTTTATTATTGTTCTGTACACTCTATTTTTGTTTATATTTACTCATGTGTTAATACATATTTTTACATCACAATATTTTCTTATAATTTTTTTTTCTTATTCGTGGAGAACACCCTTTTATAGTTCCTGAAAATCTCTTATTGGTAAACTTTCTTTGTTTGAATATGTCATTTTTTCTCATAACTTTATGATATATGAATATATTTTGACTCTAAGTTGAGAGGTTCTCATTCAATATTTTGAAGGCAATATTCCATAACTTCCCCATTCTGCTATTGCCATTGAGAAATCTTCTGATTCTCTAATTCTACATCATTCCTTAATTCTAAAATTATTTAGTCATTATCTTTTTTACCATTACCTCTCTTCCATTCTCTATGTTATATTCACCTGTGACATCAATTAGATTAACGTTAGACTTCATTTTTCCTCTAACACAGGGCATATTTCTGGATATTAATTTGCAAGAGACAGTTCATAGGCAGCTAGATTCTGTATGTGCTTTCCCTCACTATCTGGTCCAAAGGTTCTGTAGATAGTTTGTGCTTCTTTTTTCTGTGTCCTGGAGCCAGGTCACTATGACCAACATCCTTACAGCCTAAGGGATCTTCTGAGGCTTCTGCTCCTAAGTCCTTCTGCCACTAAATGATTCAACCCATAATATCAAGTGGTACTAACATCATTCCTGTCACTTCTCCCTCTTGTCTTCACCTCAGGGCTTCCAGTGGTTTCTGAGGCATGAGACTCTGTAGGACCTATTTGATATCTGCACATCTGCAACTGGAAAGTATATGGACCTAACTCCTTAGGTCATAAACTTTAACAAATAGAAGAAATCCAGTGGGCAAGATCAATTCTCATCTCTTTCTCTTCCTGTTTCAGGCAAGATTAATCATTCATCTTGTCATGAAGTTGTAGCTTGCTCAGCAACCCACTCTATCTCTTAGCTCTGCTTCCCTGCTTCACTTCCCATTTTCACTCTCTTATGATCCCCTGGTATTACACTTCCCAATGAAGTGTTTGCATATGATATTTTGCCTCAGGAAGAAGGAACTGGGCAAAGAAATATATTGACATGCTGTCACATTTCTTTTACTTTATTTTCTGCACATATTTTCTAACAGTTCATTAATTCTCTCTCCTTTGTTATTTAACTTAGCACAACTATTGAATTTTTAATTAAATGATTATATTTTTCTTTTGTATATATATTTTTTCACAGCTGCTCATTCTCTTCTGATAATACTATATACCTTTCTGTTGTTCTCAGTTCTGTCTTTAAACATAGTCATTTTTACATTCTTCATCCAATTATTTTATTATCTTTACCCTGTGTTGTGGGTGTTTGAGTTCTTTTCTAAATGTTCCTGATAGTTCTTACTCAGTGTGGCTTGTGTCTTCATGTATTTAGTAATTTTAAATGGTGAGCTCAGGTTTCCCAAGATTTAGTTTGTGAGACATCTATGAAGATTGGTTGAGGATCTGCACATCAGAAGAGTATTGAGGCTTAATTCAGCCAGGCATTCTAGATTACTGTCAGCCTGGGAAATTTTAAGTGAACTTGTTGACTGTCATTTTTCTGGACCAATTGTAAAATCAGATACCTAACTGCTTAGAGAAGACTGTGACTGTGAATTATTATTATTTTTTTTTTGATGTTGGGGGTAGTTTATTAATTAATTAATTTATTTTTGGCTGTGTTGGGTCTTCGTTTCTGTGCAAGGGCTTTCTCTAGTTGCGGCAAGCGGGGGCCACTCTTCATCATGGTGTGCGGGCCTCTCACTATCGCGGCCTCTCTTGTTGTGGAGCACAAGCTCCAGATGCGCAGGCTCAGTAGTTGTGGCTCATGGGCCTAGTTGCTCCGTGGCATGTGGGATCCTCCCAGACCAGGGCTCAAAACCGTGTCCCCTGCATTAGCAGGTAGATTCTCAACCATTGTGCCACCAGGGAAGCCCCTGACTGAATTTTTATGGGAGAGATTTTTTCCTACCAGACCTTAAGCCAAGATAAGCTAATTAGCTTTTGGATTTTGCCATTGCCATCAGGAACAGTTTTTCTAGTCCACCAGTTCACTTAGGATGAAAACTTCTGAAAGTTCGACTTCCCGTGTGTGTTTGTGTGTGTGTGTGTGCCCACTCCTTGATGCTATTTAGCCTAAGGTCTTGTTTCTGGTCTCCAGAGCCACTATTAAAACCCAAGTTGCCAGCAAACAAGCCTTTTGACTAATAAGCTCAGCAGCAATGCACTGGTTACTTTAGTTTTAGTATTAACTTGCCATTCTTATTTCTAACTCCCTTTTCATTTTAGCCTCTGATAATCTATAATACTATATTGTGAGTTCAGCTACAATGTTAATAAAAGATTGTAGTATTACATTTTACCTAGAATGTCTAGGTGTGCTTTGTCTGTTGTTTCTTCAGGTTATTTAGATAACATTGCTGCCAGAGACAAAAGTCAGTTCTCTGTCATTTAATTGTGGAGTAAATTCACTGTACTAGGGCTTAGCAGGCTTGCATCACGGTTTTTGTTTTTTTTTTAATATTATTATGATATATGTCCTCTAATATCAACTTCTTAAAAACATCAATAAATGATTTAAAAATTAGAAAAAATGCAACATTTAAGAGGCAACAAAATATGTTAGTGGAAAACATAAACATTAGAGACAGACCACTTGAGCTTGACTTCCGGCTCCCACACCTCTATAATGTTAGAACTTAGTCCAGCTGCCATTCTCCTTGAGTCACTTTTCTCATCTGAAAAATGGGCACAAAAATAACAGTATCTATTTCTTTGGATGGCTGTGATGATTAAATGAATTCATATAGAAAAAGTGTGAAGAACAGCTACTGGAATATTAAAATGTTCTATGAATACTTTCTATTATTATTACTGTTTTTCCCTGCCCATCTTCAGTGTAATTCTGAATTACTTAATCTATATGATCTGTCACAGGATTTTTTGACCTGAATTTAAATCACATGTTTTCCCCCCTTTTCAAAAATTGGCTTACATTATAGGGTAATGACAATAGCATTAAAGAACTTGTTCCTTTTGGCTCTTCATTATCTGCATACATTTTGTGAGGATAAGAACATTCATGCAAACAAGAAATACTTAAAAGATTTAGGAACTGAGAACATTTAGAAACCATTTTAATCTCATATATTTTACATTGGTTAATCAGTTTGCGGTAAAAAGCTATCTTTAAACAAGCAGAAAATCATTATGTGATATACAAAGTACTGAAAATAGATAAAGAAAATATGGTATCAATTTGAAATAAAAATCATTTGATTGTTCTCTTTACTTGAACACATTTTTCTTGGTAAAAACTAAAGGAATTTTGTCAGTCAGAAAATTGTATTTCATATAGTGTTTGCTGAAAATGAATAAATAGCACATTGGCAATTAGTTTTCCATAGAATGCAAAGGCAGACTACAATTCTTTCTTAATACATAATTCTGTGTTAAAAAGAGAATAGGAAATTATATAAATCTTTAATAATTTCTAGTTAAAGTTAATCTATCTTTTATGGAGAGAATTAGGTAAGACTCAAATATCCCCCAAAATTTACAAGTAATAACCTTAAAAGAGAAAATATGTTTATATGTATATATATATATATATATATATATATATATATATATATATATATACAAAATGATACATTAATATTCCTGGAATTTAACATGAAGCATAAAAATAAGTAGAAATTAGGACAGAAAAGTCAATGAGAAAAGGCATGCAAGAGAAGAGGTATTCTTCTGGGATCTACTTATCTTCCTGAAATATAGCAAGGAGTAACTAAACAACAAAATAAAAATATAAAGAGAGGTATACATAAGTGTAACTAAAGTTAGCAACTTCAAATCTTTCTAAGAATATGTGTGGATTGCAAAACAGTGACAGCATTAGGATGGGATTTAGTAACAGTTTTCATTTATTTATTTGAAAATAAAACCCAGAAAGCTGACTAAATGTGTCTTTGTAAATTTTCTAATTGATTTGTAGCTGTCACTATTGGAGTATTGCTTCCAGAGGTTGAGTATATCTAATTGGTCTAGGAAGATATTTAGTTGACTCAGCAATCGCCCATGGCAAGAAAGTTGAACAGTTTTTCAGGGTGCAGCATTGTCAGAAAATTAAGTCTAAAACATTTTTTAAAACCTATTCAGAGTACATTTCCAAACTGATAAACTGCTATTGAAATGTAAGATTTGAGAAAAATATATAGAATCCCTAACTTCAAAATGTACCTGGAATTTATTAGGAAAAATGTCACTTCTCTACAGTAAAATGTTTGAAAGTGATGAAAGCCTGAATGCTTCTTGTGTGAGTAGCAGGTAGAAATTTTGTCTATATGTGCACCCACATGTGTGTTAATTTCATATATATATATATATATATATATATATATATATATATATAGTTGTCAGATTGTCAGCTACTATTTTAGGCAGTAGAAATGCATCAGGGCACAAACAAGATCACTCTTCTCATGTGGCTTATTTTCCATTCAAGGGAGAGATAATTTAAAAAAAAAACATAATCATGAAGTAAATTATAGATTATGACAGAAGATAACAAATGCAATGAATAAAAGAAAAAGTAGAGTAAGATGGGAAGGATCTGTTATATGAGCAGGGTGGGAGTCCTTGAGATATTTCTACTAAAGCAAGGCTTGAAGGAACTAAGGAAGTTACCTACATTATAGCTGGGGATGTGGACAGAGAGAAGGGCAAACACAAAAGCCCTGAAGCTGGGGAGTGCTCCATTTAATTGTAGAACTTGAAGGAGAAGTTTGGTAGAGAGGAGTAAAATGGGGGCAAAGTAATCGTAAAGGAGGCCTGTATAAGCATTGTAAGTACCTTGCAGGAAAAAGATGATGACTCAGACCAGGGTGTTAGCTGTGTTGGTGGTAAAAGCTGTAAGGCTTAATTTCTGGACATAAATTGAAGGTGGAATTACCATGATTTGTTAAAATGGGCTGTGAGAGAAGTCAAGAATGACTTCAAAGTTTTAGGCTTGAACCACTGGAAACATGGTGTTTCCATTAACTGAGATGAAATGGATGCTGGTCAAGTCAATTTGGGCTAGAACATTGTGAGTTCGATTTTGTGTAGGTCAAACTTGAGATGTCTGTTAAACTTCCAAGTAGAGATATCAAGAAGGCAAGAAACATGTTTCTGGTGTTCCAGAACGATCCAAGAATATACATTTTAGAATTGTTTACATATAGATGGGGCTAACAGCCAGAGATGGGATATGCACAAGGGAGTGAGTGTAGACTGGGAAAGGTGATCAAGGACTGAAGCCTAGGGCAACAATCCACAGTTAAGAGGAGATTGGAAAAAAGAGGAAGTTTGGCAAAAGCGATTGAAAACAAGCAACCAGTTATGTAGGGGGAAACAGGAGAAAATAGAATTCTGAGTCACCTGCAGAAAGCATTTCAGGGGAAAGAGTGATTAACCCTTTTAAATACTGCTAATAGGTCAAGTAAAACAAGAAGTGAATATTGAATTCAGTAATGTAGGGTCATTGAAGAAACTGAGGGCAATTTTAAAGTAATCATGGGGGTGAGATCATGATGGGAATGAGTTTAGAAAGACTGGGAATTTTAAAAATGGGAGACGAATATAAATAACTCTTTTGAGGAATTTTGCTGAAAAGAGAGCAAAGAAATATGATAGCTGTTAAAAGTGTATTTGAAAATATATTCCTATGTAAAATGCATATTTAAAATAAAATTAAGTGTAAAGTGTGTTTTCATTATAGGAATTAGATGTAACATTCCAAGAAATTTGGAACATAGAGATAACTAGAAAGAAGAAAGTAAAAGAATGAAAATAAAACCCACCATTATTCTATCAATCAGTCAATAAATAGTACTTAACTATCTTTTAATTAATAATTATTAAAATTCATGACACAGTAAGACAAGGAGTCAGAAAATGTTGTCTTTAACAGAGACCACAGTAGTTTAAGTTTGTAGGTCATACAGTCTTGGCTTTGATTACTCAATTCTGCAGTTGCATGGTGAAAGCAGCCACAGACAATATGTAAATCAATAAGCAGAGCTGTGTTCCCATGAAATCATATTTATAAAAACAAACATTGAGCCCTCTTTGGCCTGCAGACCATAGTTTGCCTGTCACTATGCAAAACTATCATGGCATTTAAGATTCCAGACCCTAGCTTTAACTCCATAAAAAAAAGAGGTGAAATGTTTGATTTGTAAAGTCCAAATCCATTATTCACAGAAAAGACAGTTTTCCTTTTGTCAATGTGTTTCTCTTTATTTATAATGTATTTTAAAGCATTTCTCTGAACAAGTGTTGACGACAATGTGGAGAAAAGGGAATTCTTATGCACTGATGGTGGAAATATAAATTGTTGCAGCCCCTATGGAGAACAATATGGAGGTTCTTCAAAAAATTAAAAATAGAACTACTATATGATCCAGCTATCCCACATCTGGGTATATACCCAAAGGAATTAAAATCTGGATCTTGAAAGATATGTGCACGTGCAGCATTATTGACAGTAGCTAAGATATAGAAATAACCTAACTATACATTGAAAGATGAATGAAGAAAATGTATTATATCTATACATTAGAATATCATTCAGCTTTAAAAAAGAAGGAAATTCTGCCATCTGTGGCAACATAGGTGAGTCCAGAGGACATTATGCTAAGTGAAATAGGCCAGACGCAGAAAGATACTGTGTTATCTCACTTATATGTGGAATCTAAAATAGTCAAACACATAGAAGCAGAGAACGGTGGTGGCCAGGGACTTGGGTGAAGTGGAAATGGGGAGGTGGTAGTCAAAGGGTATAAAGTTTCATTATGCAAACTAACTAAGTTCTGGATATCTTCTATACAATATAAGGCCTATGGTTAATAATACTCTATTGCATACTTAAAATTTTCCTGAGTATACATTTTATATTAAGCCATCTTACCACAAAAGAAAAAAACAACCAAAACAAAAAAACAGACAGGCTGTATGTTGAAGGAGACTTTTGAAGGTAATAGGTAAGTTTATGGCATTGATAATGACTTCACAACATATACGTATGTCCAAATACATCATATTGTATACATTAAATATGTACAGCTTTTTGTATGTCAATCAGATCTAAATAAAGCAGTTAAATTTTATTTCTTTAACTACAGGTAATGTTAACAGAAGTCTGTATGTGTTTTCCATAGCCTTTTGCTTGTTGTACAAGGTTTGCCACTGTTAGTATACAGGTATCAGATAATCAAATTTTTGCCAAAGGCCCTAAAAATAAGTAGCTCTTCAAAATAATGGCAATTATTCTGTCATATATCATGGCAGCTCTTCTATACAAAAGACTTTCTGACTTGCTAAGTTGATAAAATACTGATTAGAAAAAATATTATAAACATAATAAAGAACAAGGCCAGCTCAGACAAGGTTGTTATATTATTCTGCTTTGTTGCTATACATATATTCTTCAATAAGAAAAGTTTCTTCCCTTGTTCTTTTTGTTTTAGAAGAAACTGGATATGAAAAGAAAATACTAATAAATAAGTTTACACTTAGATCCAATTCAACACTGCCAATCCCTATTGGATTAGTTTGTGGCAGATAGTGATATAAGATGACAGAATTACTAAAGAAGTCTCAGATGGCTCTTGGGGATACATAACAACAACAACAAAAAGTTAATCTTCACGTTGCTTATTGCTTTATAGCAAAAGGTAAACCCATAAAATCACAAGGAAAATCTTGCTTTCAGACAGTTGAAAGAGTAGCTCAACTACTTCAGAAAGGGAGTGAAATCTGGTTCACTAAAAATACTGGGGAAATGGGATTAGAAAGCCTCCAGAGGAAAATGGAAGGAAACACAATTTTACTTCTTTCTGTCTTCATTTAAAAATGCAAGGCTACTTTTATTACAGAGGGCTATGAAGATTAATTATTTGACATATACTAAGTATTGTGAATTTTCTCCATATAACTCATTAACCAAAATGCAAGCTCCTTCCATCTTGGTCAACATGCTGTTTTCAGATGCTCCAGAGTATATTCTACACATATAAAAACAGACCAAAAGATTGTTTCTTATTCCCGTAAAACATACTCTGGATTTTTATTAGGCTAGTCACTACCAGTCCTTCTAAACTCACAGGAACCATGTTTATGCTACTGGTAGTCTTTCTGGATCTTTCACACTGGAGTGGTCTCAGCAAGTTCCAAGAGCATGGGCTGTGATTAGGAAATAGAGGTGAGAGACATCATCTATAACTCCAGCCAGTTGGGTTTCCACTCTGGTCCACAGGCTGTTCTGAAGAGTTAAAAATGTCTAATGTCATATCAGAATTTTTCAAAGTTTCTGACCTAATTCCAAATGGTTCCTGAAAGAACTGGAAAATATCTCTGATATGTCTCATTTGTGGTATCTTTTAGGACGTAGTAACACATTATGTTCATAGACTGTAAATAAGCTAGTATTGGTCAAGCTTCCTAATCTCACATTTTTAGGTTGATCATAGATATTCAAGAAGTGTATGGATTTAAGACACTTAGTGAAATCTGTGGCATAATTTATTGATGCTTCTGTTATAAGTGAGAAGGTGACTTACTACGTGTTTGAAGAGAAGTCTTTATTATGCATGTAAATCAATATGGAACTATCCTTTTTTCTATGTAATTTTTCATACTGTGTACATACTAATGCATAGGAAATGCACTTTGCTTTTCAGACCTTCTAGGTACTAGATGAGAATTGATTGCAACTGTTGCAGTACCCATCTTAGAGTTGTTACATTTTGTTTTTCTTGTTGTTAAACCTGCTATTAGGGAAAATAGAGAGGAAAGAAAAAAATGTTTCTTGACAAAGGGATAAATTGATACAAATTTTGGTGCTCACAAGTCTGACATAGATCTAGTAGTAAGAAAGCACTCACAGTCTGTTTTCTCAAAGGCTACTTTTGCAAATAAAGTAGCCATTCATGAATAATTTTAACAATGAAAGAGTTATCTCAAAATCACACAACTTAAAACTAGCAAAAATGGATGACATAAACATTATGTTCATTTGTATGATGTTTACCCTATTTTTTCTATAATATAACATTTTAGGGTAATTTAGACACACATTCAATGACATTACCCATACTTCATGTAAATATAGCAAAAAGAATTAACACTATCTCCCAAAAAAACACAGGAAGATATTCATGCTCATTTATTATAAATAAACAAAAACACTACAGTGTATCCTTCTCTTTATCATGACAGTTGTTACTACAATATCTGTTTTTTATGCACTGCTTGTTTTATTTTCCAGCTGTACTTCAAGCATTATGAGAGTGATGGGGGCTGAAACCATTATCCCATTTTTCAACTTGTGAATTAAATTACATTCCATTTAGTAATCATTTGGTGGAATATTCTTTAAAGTATTTAAAATATGCAAATACATTGCAGCCTGTGTATAATATGTATTGCTACAAATTAAAGTAGTTAACTTCTCAAGTTAAACCCAAGCACTGAAGGAATTTTTCTAACTTCCAAGGACAGTGTGAGTTCTGCTAAGTATTGTAACTCAGTGACAAGCCATTAACATTAGATGTAATTCTAATTAATGTTTTCCCTAGCTGCAGCATTTTTCCCTTCGAAGAATGGCTCTGAGAGAATGAAAATGCTTTTACTTTATGTAACTGTCAGAAGCCTCACTGATCAACATAGTGTTAGGAAAAAAAAATCTGAAATAAATGGAAACAATTCTTGGAAAGGAATCTACATCAGACTTTAGAATGATCCTATAAGAAACCAGCTTAACTGTTCATCCCACTCCATTTAAAACAAAGTAAAAAATAGTTTTAAATTTGGATTCTTATTATCACATTTGAATCCTACTTGCATGTATGAGAGAACAATATACAACTTATTTTATGACAAGTTTATAAAGAGATCTTAAGTAGTGTTTAGTGTTATTGCCACCATAGCTATATCATCTTAATAGCTGTGAAGCATGTCACACATTTTGTGAAATAAAAATATAATCCCAAACTCAACTTAGTCTGAAGAAATTTAAAGCAATTTAACTGCTGATTTCTTTACTAAGATTAATAAACTAACAGAGAGTTCAGGTTATTTTTGATTAAATATAACTTTTACAAGTAGAAAAATAATAATCAAATAATTCACTTCTTAAGACACTATTCCTTCAAAACTCAATCTCTGGATAAGTTTTGGGAGGATACACTATCTATATTTTTTGTTAGTCTTTTTCAACTTCAGATTTAGCATATATTGGAGGGAGCATCTCACCTACTATTTACTCTGTGGGAAAACCTCACTGAAGATCATACAATAAAATAAGATAAATCTTAATGTTGATACAAGAATGTTGGTGTGCTTTACATGACCCAGAGTTAGTTTCTGGCTTGAATTGATAGCTAGTTAGCAGTCTGGATAGGCTGTCACCCACATTCCCACTGAAATATTTACTAAAATATAGCAAACAGCAAAATATCATTATGTTCTAAAAAAAGTCAATCTTAAGTCAAACTTCTGCTGGTGTACATGGTTTTCCTTTAACCATAACTTGAGGGAACTTATTTGATTAACTCAAATGCTGGTACCCGTCTGCATTGCCAACTAGGAACTATAGGAAAACCTATTCTCAGTTTTGCCACCTCTTAGTTTAGAAAGTCCAGATCTGTTGCTATTGACCTGATGTCATTCTAATGTTTAGGGCTAATTTCTAAAATAGTCCTTCTTTCCTCTGTTCCAAATCAGGATGCTTCTTTCAACTTCCTATTGGTGTTTGTAATTCACAGCCATAAAATCCATCCATCCAGATATAGAAGGCTAGATAGATGATAGAGATAGATATAGATTGATTAGATAGATGATAGTTATCAACTGAAAAGGAAAAATTCAGGAGAGTAAAATCTTGGTAATTCAGTCACTAAAAATAGAGTGTTGTAGGCTTAATAACAGAAATAAAGAATCCAGGAATGCTGAATGTTTAACCTTGAGTTTCTATAATTCCAAGCAGAAGTGAAAAGAGAACAGAACGTGTCATTTTATTACTGCTATTTCCCACATGATAAAGTCAACTTCAACAGTGAAAAGTATTTATGAGACTGTGGACAAAAATGTACTTTATGTTACAAATTTGAAGATGTTGATCAACTAGGTCCAAGGACACAGGTTGTATGAAAAAAGGCAATCCACACACCCACACTATTAGCAAAGACTGGTTAGAAATAGATCACTTATGTTTGAGAATAATATAAAGATATAAAGGTTGAGATAATAGGATAAAATTAAAGGAGAAATAGATAAAGGTGAATTGGGGGTAGTTAAAATATCCTTTAAAATTTTAAATTGCATTGAAAATCATGAAACATAAACTAGACACTGCAATATTGAGTCATTGATATGAAGGTCAAACTTGCAAAGGTTTTCAGAATGCAGAAGAAAAGTACAAATGTACACAAGGATGAAATATTCATAAGAAAATTATATAGAACTAATTAAGAATATATTTTTTCATAAATACAAATGGTAAAATCATATAGATTTTATAAAATGCCCTCAGCTGAAAAAAAATCAGGAATATGCAAATGAAGAGTTTACCACATTCCTAGGAAAAAAAAAATCCTTGCTGAAATTTTCATATTTAACCATAGCTATCTTTAAATTATTATAAAAAGCAAAAATACATACAAACATCCAGGAAGAAAAAAACAAATTATCTATAAAGAAGGAAAAATCAGATTTTCCCTTGTAACACGAAATTAGAATTGGTATTCTATTTTCCATAATAATACACGTTCACTCCTTTATACCCTTCTTTTACAGTGTATTTGAAGATCAACAACAAAAAAATGTAAATTAAATAATTAAAAATGGATAATTTTGTGGTTAAAAAAACTCATTTCCTAAGATTCAATCTTAAGAAGACCATTTTACAATGCTAATGATTTATGGAACATAATATTGAGAACATGTTTACAGGAGGTACTATAACATAGAGATGAAATATTATGACAAGAAAAGTGTCACTGAAATAAGCCTGCTGCAAGACTTTAATACCATATGATTCCATATTCTATGTATAATATGCAAGAATATATTAATGGTTGAAGAAATGTGCATCGAAATTTTATACTAATGATAAGAATCAGCTTGTTTTCAATTTCTGCTCTATTTTGCTACATTTTTGCAAAAGGCATGTCATATTTAATAATAAAATTAGAAAACAATATTGATAACTTCTAATGATATAAGAAATATTTATGATATAGTATTATAAAATTGTATGAATATATAAACTATAACATATTGGAGGAGAAAAACCACCTGTGTACCCACCAAAATTTCAATAGTGGTTGCCTCTATATTAGTGTTTCTCAAGCCATGTACATAAATCACCTGGGGATTTTGTTTAAAAACAAATTCTGATTTTGCTGTCTGGGATGTAGATTGGTTTTCTGCATATCTAAAAATCTCTCAGGTAATGGGGATGCAACTGATCTGAGCCCCACACTTTGGGAAGCAAGTGTCTATAGAGTCTGCTAGAGGATTATATTTCTGTTTCTTTATGCTTTTCTGCATTATCAAAAATGTCAGTAACAAATAATTTATACTTGTATTTTATATATTAAATTTATATATAAGTTCTATATTTATGATGAATTTATTATGCTATCAAAAATGATTACATGATAAAATTTAAACCAGAATATTTGCAATCCATTTTCTTGCCCCTCCTCTAAAATCTTTAGTGCAAACTAGAAAAACTCTTTCTGTCCTGATAAACCATGATCTTCCAAAGCCTTCTATTGTGATCTGACAGATACAATAGAAGGCTTTGGAAAAAGTAGTTGGAGAACTATGAAAATCATATATACCTTGGGGATTGTGGAAAGGTTTGATAAGGCATTCTTGGGTGAGCCATGTGGGATATTTGAATCTTAAAAATCGTATGTCCCAAATCTTTGGATTCATCTACAATTAATTCTTGAACAATGTGGGGGTTAGGGGTGCTGGTATTTCTCTATGCAGTAGAAAATTCACTCACAATTTTACAGTTGGCCTTCCTAATCCATCATTCTGCATGTGTGGATTCAACCAATCACAGATCAGGTAGTACTATAGTACATATTTAGTGAAAAAAATGTGCATATAAGTGGACCTGCACAGTTCAAACCCATGTTGTTCAAGGTTCCACTGTATTTTTTTTTCTAGAAAGACCCCAACTTTATTGTTTTTTTAATTAATTAAATTTTTAAACATCTTTATTGGAGTATAATTGCTTTATAATGGTGTGTTAGTTTCTGCTTTACAACAAAATGATCAGTTATATATATATACATATGTTCCCATATCTCTTCCTTCTTGCATCTCCCTCCCAATCCCACCCCTCCAGGTGGTCACAAAGCACCAAGCTAATCTCCCTGTGCTATGCGGCTGCTTCCCACTAGCTATCTACCTTACGTTCGGTAGTGCATATATGTCCATGCCTCTCTCTCGTTTTGTCACAGCTTACCCTTCCTCCCCCCCATATTCTCAAGTCCATTCTCTAGTAGGTCTGTGTCTTTATTCATGTTTTACCCCTAGGTTTTTCATGACTTTTTTTTTCTTAAATTCCATATATATGTGTTAGCATACGGTATTTGTCTCTCTCTTTCTGACTTACTTCACTCTGTATGACAGACTCTAGGTCTATCCACCTCATTACAAAGAGCTCAATTTCATTTCTTTTTATGGCTGAGTAATATTCCATTGTATATATGTGCCACATCTTCTTTATCCATTCATCTGATGATGGACACTTAGGATGTTTCCATCTCCAGACTATTGTAAATAGAGCTGCAATGAACATTTTGGTACATGGCTGTTTTTGAATTTTGGTGTTCTCAGGGTATATTCCCAGTAGTGGGATTGCTGGGTCATATGGTAGTTCTATTTGTAGTTTTTTAAGGAACATCCATACTGTTCTCCATAGTGGCTGTATCAATGTACATTCCCACCAAAAGTGTAAGAAGGTTCCCTTTTCTCCACACCCTCTCCAGCATTTATTGTTTCTAGATTTTTGATGATGGCCATTCTGACTGGTGTGAGATGATATCTCATTGTAGTTTTGATTTGCATTTCTCTAATGATTAGTGATGTTGAGCATTCTTTCATGTGTTTGTTGGCAGTTTGTATATCTTCTTTGGAGAAATGTCTATTTAGGTCTTCTGCCCATTTTTGGATTTTTTTTTGTTTGTTTGTTTGTTTGTTTTGTTTTTTATTAAGCTGCATGAGCTTCTTATCAATTTTGGAGATTAATCCTTTGTCAGTTGCTTCATTTGCAAATATTTTCTCCCATTCTGAGGGTTGTCTTTTGGTCTTGTTTATGGTTTCCTTTGCTGTGCAAAAGCTTTGAAGTTTCATTAGGTCCCATTTGTTTATTTTTGTTTTTATGTCCATTTCTCTAGGAGGTGAGTCAAAAGGGATCTTGCTGTGATTTATGTCATAGAGTGTCCTGTCTATATTTTCCTCTAAGAGTTTGATAGTTTCTGGCCTTACATTTAGGTCTTTAATCCACTTTGAGCTTATTTTTGTGTATGGTGTTAGGGAGTGATCTAATCTCATACTTTTACATGTACCTGTCCAGTTTTCCCAGCACCACTTATTGAAGAAGCTGTCCTTTCTCCACTGTACATTCCTCCCTCTTTATCAAACATATGGTGACCATATGTGTGTGGGTTTATCTTTGGGCTTTCTATCCTGTTTCATTGATCTATCTTTCTGTTTTTGTGCCAGTACCATACTGTCTTAATTACTGTAGCTTTGTAGTGTAGTCTGAGTCAGGGAGCCTGATTCCTCTAGCTCCATTAAAATGCTTTGGCTATTCGGGGTCTTTTGTGTTCCCATACAAATTGTGAAATTTTTTGTTCTAGTTCTGTGAAAAATGCCAGTGGTAGCTTGATAGGGATTTCATTGAATCTGTAGATTGCTTTGGGTAGTAGAGTCATTTTCACAATGTTGATTCTTCCAATCCAAGAACATGGAATATCTCTCCATCTATTTGTATCATATTTAAAATCTTTCATCAGTGTCTTATAATTTTCTGCATACAGGTCTTTTGTCTCCTTAGGTAGGTTTATTCCTAGATACTTTATTCTTTTGGTTGCAGTGGTAAATGGGAGTGTTTTCTTGATTTCACTTTCAGATTTTTCATCATTAGTATATAGGAATGCCAGACATTTCTGTGCATTAATTTTGTATCCTGCTACTTTACCAAATTCATTGATTAGCTCTAGTAGTTTTCTGGTGGCATCTTTAGGATTCTCTATGTATAGTATCATGTCATCTGCAAACAATGACAGCTTAACTTCTTTTCTGATTTGGGTTCCTTTTATTTCCTTTTCTTCTCTGATTGCTGTGGCTAAAACTTCCAAAACTATGTTGAATAAGAGTGGTGAGAGTGGACAGCCTTGGCTTGTTCCTAATCTTAGTGGAAATGCTTTCAGTTTTTCACCTTTGAGGACGATGTTGGCTGTGGTTTTGTCATATATGGACTTTATTATGTTGAGGAAAGTTCCCTCTATGCCTACTTTCTGCAGGATTTTTATCATAAATGGGTGTTGAATTTTGTTGAAAGCTTTCTCTGCATCTATTGAGATGATCACATGGTTTTTCTCCTTCAATTTATTAATATGGTGTATCACATTCATTGATTTGTGTATATTGAAGAATCCTTGCATTCCTGGAATAAACCCCACTTGATCATGGTGTATGATTTGTTTAATGTCCTGTTGGATTCTGTTCGCTAGTATTTTGTTGAGGATTTTTGCATCTATGTTCATCAGTGATATTGGCCTGCAGTTTACTTTCTTTGTGACATCCTTGTCTGGTTTTGATATCAGGGTGATGGTGGCCTCGTAGAATGAGTTTGGGAGTGTTCCTCCTTCTGCTATATTTTGGAAGAGTTTGAGAAGGATAGGTGTTAACTCTTCTCTTAATGTTTGATAGAACTCTCCTGTGAAGCCATCTGGTCCTGGGCTTTTGTTTGTTGGAAGATTTTTAATCACAGTTTCAATTTCAGTGCTTGTGATTGGTCTGGTCATATTTTCTATTTCTTCCTGTGTCAGTCTTGCAGGTTGTGCCTTTCTAAGAATTTGTCCATTTCTTCCTGGTTGTCCATTTTATTGGCATATAGCTTCTTGTAGTAATCTCTCGTGATCCTTTGTATTTCTGCCTTGTCAGTTGTTACTTCTTTTTCATTTCTAACTCTATTGATTTGAGTCTTCTCCCTTTTTTTCTTGATCTGGCTAATGGTTTACCAATTTTGTTTATCTTCTCAAAGAACCAGCTTTTAGTTTTATTGATCTTTACTATTGTTTCCTTCATTTCTTTTTCATTTATTTCTGATCTGATTTTTATGATTTCTTTCCTTCTGCTAACTTTGGTGTTTTTTATATTCTTCTTTCTCTAATTGCTTTAGGTGCAAAGTTAGGCTGTTTATTCGAGATGTTTCTTGTTTCTCAAGGTAGCATTGTATTGCTATAAACTTCCCTCTTAGAATTGCTTTTGCTGCATCCCATTGATTTTGGGTCATCGTGTATCCATTGTCATTACTTTCTAGTTATTTTTTGGATTTCCTCTTTGATTTCTTCAGTGATCACTTCATTATTAAGTAGTGTATTGTTTAGCCTCCATGTGTTTGTATTTTTTACAGATCTATTCCTGTGATTGATATCTAGTCTCATAGCGTTGTGGTCAGAAAAGATACTTGATACAGTTTCAATTTTCTGAAATTTACCAGGGCTTGATTTGTGACCCACAAATCTATCCTGGAGAATGTTCCATGAGCACTAGAGAAAAATGTGTATTCTGTTGTTTTTGGATGGAATTCTTAGAAATATCAATTAAGTCCATCTTGTTTAATGTATCATTTAAAGCTTGTGTTTCCTTATTTATTTTCATTTTGGTTGACCTGTCCATTGGTGAAAGTGGGGTGTTAAATCCCCTCCTATGGATGTGTTACTGTTGACTTCCCCTTTTATGGCTGTTAGTATTTGCCTTATGTATTGAGGTGCTCCTATTTAGGGTGAATAAATATTTACAGTTGTTATACCTTCTTCTTGGATTGATCCCTTGATCATTATGTAGTGTCCTTCTTTGTCTCTTATAATAGTCTTTATTTTAAAGTCTATTTTGTCTGATATGAGAATTGTTACTCCAGCTTTCTTTTGGTTTTCATGCATGAAATAACTCTTTTCCATCCCCTTACTTTCAGTCTGTATGTGTCTCTAGGTCTGAAGTTGGTCTCTTGTAGACAGCAAATATATGGGTCTTCTTTTTGTATCCATTCAGCCAATCTGTGTCTTTCGGTGGGAGAATTTAGTCCATTTACATTTAAGGTAATTATTGATATGTATGTTCCTATTCCCATTTTCTTAATTGTTTTGGGTTCATTATTGTAGGTCTTTCCCTTCTCTTGTGTTTCTTGTCTAGAGAAGTTCCTTTAGCTGTTGTTGTAGAGCTGGTTTGGTGGTGCTGAACTCTCTCAGCTTTTGATTGTCTGTAAAGGTTTTAATTTCTCCATCAAATCTGAATGAGATCCTTGCTGGGTAGAGTAGTCTTGGTTGCAGGTTTTTCTCCTTCATCACTTTCAATATGTCCTGCCACTCCCTTCTGGCTTGCAGAGTTTCTGCTGAGAGATCAGCTGTTAACCTTATGGGCATTCCCTTTTGTGTTATTTGTTGTTTTTCCATTGCTGTTTTTAATATGCTTTCTTTGTATTTAATTTTTGACAGTTTGATTAATATGTGTCTTGGCATATTTCTCCTTGGATTTATCCTGTATGGGACTCTCTGTTTCCTGGACTTGATTAACTATTTCCTTTCCCATATTAGGGAAGTTTTCAACTATAATCTCTTCAAATATTTTCTCAGTCCCTTTCTTTTTCTCTTCTTCTTCTGGAACCCTGATAGTTCAAATCTTGGTGCATTTAATGTTGTCCCAGAAGTCTGAGACTGTCATCAGTTCTTTTCATTCTTTTTTCTTTATTCTGCTCTGCAGTAGTTATTTCCACTATTTTATCTTCCAGGTCAGTTATCCATTCTTCTGCCTCAGTTATTCTGCTATTGATCCCATCTAGAGTATTTTTCATTTCATTTATTGTGTTCTTCATTGTTGTTTGTTTCATCTTTAGTTCTTCTAGGTCCCTGTTAAATGTTTCTTGCATTTCGTCTATTCTATTTCCAAGATTTGGATCATCTTTACTATCATTATTCTGCATTCTTTTTCAAGTAGACTGCCTATTTCCTCTTCATTTGTTAGGTCTGGTGGGTTTTTATCTTACTCCTTCATCAGTGGTGTATTTTTTTGTCTTTTCATTTTGCTTATCTTACTATGTTTGAGGTCTCCTTTTTGCGGGCAGCAGGTTCATAGTTCCCGTTGTTTTTGGTGTCTGTCCCCAGTGGCTAAGGTTGGTTCAGTGGGTTGTGTAGGCTTCCTGGTGGAGGGGACTATTTCCTGTGTTCTGGTGGATGAGGCTGGACCTTATCTTTCCGGTGTGCAGGTCCACATCTGGTGGTGTGTTTTGGGGTGTCTGTGGACTTATTATGATTTTGGGCAGCTTCTCTGCTAATGGGTGGGGTTGTGTTCCTGTCTTGCTAGTTGTCGGCATAGGATGTCCAGCACTGTAGCCTGCTGGTCATTGAGTGAAGCTGGTTGCTGGTGTTGGTATGGAGATCTCTGGGAGATTTTTGCCATTTGATATTATGTGAAGCTGGGAGGTCTTTTGTGGACCAGTGTCCTGAAGTTGGCTCTCCCACTTCAGAGGCATGGCACTGACTCCTGGCTGGAGCACCAAGAGCCTTTCATCCACACGGCTCAGAATAAAAGGGAGAAAAAGTAGAAAGAAAGAATTAGTAGAAGTAGAAAGCAAGAAAGCAAGAAAGAAAGATAGAAAGAAAGAAGGAAAGAAAGAAAGAAATGAGGGAGGGAGGGAGGGATGTAGGGATGAAGGAAGGAAGGAGGGAAAGAAGGAAAAAAGAAAGAAAGAAGATAAAGTAAAATAAAATAAAGTAAGATAAAATATAATAAAGTTATTGAACTAAAAAAAAATATTAAGAGAAAAAAACAAAAACGGATGGCTAGAACCCTAGGACAAATGGTAGAAGCAAAGCTATACAGACAAAATCTCACATAGAAGAATCCACATACACACTCACAAAAAGAGGAAAAGTGGAAAAAATCATAAATCTTGCTCTCAAAGTCTACCTCCTCAATTTGGGATGATTCGTTGTCTAAAGGAGGGAAGGAAGGAAAGAAAGAACGAAGATAAAGTAAAATAAAATAAAGTTATTAAAATAAAAAGTAATTATTAAGAAAAAAAGTTAAAAACAACAACAACAACAAAAAAAAACTGACGGATAGTACTCTCGGACAAATGGTGGAAGCAAAGCTATACAGACAAAATCTCACACAGAAGCATACACACTCAAAAAAAGAGGAAAAGGGGGAAAAATCATAAATCTTGCACTCAAAGTCCACCTCCTTAATTTGGGATGATTTGTTGTCTATTCATGTATTCCACAGATACAGGGTACATCAAGTTGATTGTGGAGCTTTAACTCTCTGCTTCTGCGGCTGCTGGGAGAGATTTCCCTTTCTCTTCTTTGTTCTCACAGCTCACAGGGGCTGAGCTTTGGATTTGGCCCCACCTCTGCGTGTAGGTCCCTGGAGGGTGTCTGTTTTTCTGCTCAGACAGGACGGGGTTAAAGGAGCCGCTGATTCGGTGGCTCTGGCTTACTCAGGCCGGGGTTAGAGAGGGGCACAGAGTGCGGGGTGAGCCTGCGGCAGCAGAGGCCAGCGTGACGCTGCACAAGACTGAGGCTCGCTCTGTGTTCTCCCAGGGAAGTTGTCCCTGGATCACCGGACCCTGGCAATGGTGGGCTGCACAGCCTCCCCGTAAGGGGGGTGTGGATAGTGACCTGTGCTCGCACACAGGCTTCTTGGTGGCAGCAGCAGCAGCCTTAGCCTCTCATGCCTGTCTCTGGGGTACGCGCTTTTAGCTGCGGCTCGCGCCTGTCTCTGGAGCTCCTTTAAGCAGCCTTCTTAATCCCCTCTCCTTGCGCACCAGGAAACAAAGAGGGAAGAAAAAGTCTCCTGCCTCTTCGGCAGGTCCAGACTTTTCCCCAGACTCCCTCCCGGCCAGCCGTGGTGCACTAACCCCCTGCGGTCTTTGTTCACGCTGCCAACCCCAGTCCTCTCCCTGTGCTCCGACCGAAGCCCAAACCTCAGCTCCCAGCCCCGCCTACCCCAGCGGGTGAGCAGACAAGCCTCTCGGGCTGGTCAGTGCCAGTCAGCACTGATCCTCTTTGCAGGAATCTCTCCGGTTTGACCCCCACACACCTGTTGCTGCTCTCTTCTCCACAGCTCCGAAGCTTTCCCCCTCCACCGCCCGCAGTCTCCGCCCGCGAAGGGGCTTCCTAGTGTGTGGAAACCTTTCCTCCTTCATGGCTTCCTCCTAGTGGTGTGGGTCCCGTCCCTATTCTTTTGTGTCTGTTTATTCTTTTCTCTTTTGCCCTACCCAGGTATGTAGGGGATTTCTTGCCTTTTGGGAGGTCTGAGGTCTTCTGCCAGCGTTCAGTAGGTGTTCTGTAGGAGTTGTTCCACGTGTAGATGTATTTCTGGTGTATCTGGGGGGAGGAAGGTGATCTCCACATCTTACTCTTCTGCTATCTTCCCAGAAGTTTTCTAGGGGTCCACTGTATTTTGAAATCAAATATATTTATGTGTTTGGGCTATTAATTTTATTCAGCAAAATAATGCCTCAAATATAATGAAAAATTTGTTGAATAGTTTATAACTATGGCAAAATGAAGTAGCTGGGTGCTCAGCTAAAGACCACCCATTTAGAGGAGACTAATCTATAAATTTTAAATACAGTCAGCATTGTCAACAGCTGATTTAATTTTCTTCTATTGTTATGCTGTTGACAGGAGCCATTAGTTCTCAATCTTATGTTTTTAAATTGACAGCATGGAATGTAAAGGTTTGAATCTTTAATAACATTCTTACAATTATGAGTTTTTGTGACAGAAAATCATATGTGTATATATATAAATATATAGTAATAATAGATATTATTATATATATGTATATATATAAATAAAAATAATGTATATTTTCTATTAAACAAAATCAAGTGAAAATTTTTGACAAATTAGAGAGAGTAGAAAAACTATTGGAGATTTCAGTGACATGAACTAAAATGAGAAAATCCTACCAAGTCAGAATTTTGAACATCTGTCAGTTTTCATATTCTGTACCACCAACCAACTTAATGCTGCCTTGGCTGTAGTATAGGAGTACATACATAAAGTTTAAACACTAGTCCCCTCAACTTTCCTCTCCAAATGCTAGACTGTGGAGCCTGTTTGAAGATTTTTCTTTATCAACAACAAATACTGTATTCTTAAATTTTACTATTTGTAAGAATCTATAGCACACTTACCCATGAATGGGAATGAATTCTTTGGTACATAGTTTTTAAACAAAATAAAAACAATTAATTTTGGATTTGTTTTACCTGTTCATAATTTTTATAATGGTTACCACTTCAGATTTTTAACAAAATATTTTTCAGGTTTAACTCATGTTGTAGAAATAAAACTCTGCTTCTCTTTTCTTCCACTATGACCCATATTTATAACTGATTTCATATTTCTCATATTCCTTGCCTTGAAGAGAATTCAGGAGAAAAAATCTGATACAGAAAACCCCATTACACTTAAAATATTTAGGATTGAGTCATATGGTTAAATGAATATTTGAAATACTAGACAGCTGTCTTGGTATGCATTAATTCTCCATTTTCATTGAATTTTATTAAAATAATATAGGTCAGAAATGTAATAGGCATTTGTAAGTCTCTAGAAAATCACTGCAGTGTACAAATATACCAGTAACAGTTTAGGTTAAGGAAACTTTTGTTGTTGGAGCATTCTGATCCACCAAAAAATATCAAAGTTCAAGTTATGCAAGTATTATGTAGATTCTAAAGTTCACACTAGAATTTTATATGTCATCTTTACCTCCTTTTTGAAGATTTTGGTGGTTTGTTTTTGGCACTGAAGATATGGATCTCAAGAACTTTTTGTGTAATATTCTTTATGATCCTGTATTTACCTATGTACACCATTCTCAAAGTATATGTGACCTCTAGAGTTAAAAAGAATAAAATATTAGATGTGCACAGAAAGTAATACCTAGGATCTGGATAGGATTGAAACTACAAGATTCTGAAGGAATATAGTCGTTTGATTTTAAAACTGTTCTTTAAAAAGTGTATTATTTACTAATTTAAAAAGATGCTGTTTTATAACTTTGTAGAAATTTTAGAAAGTGAAACCAGAAAAATGAGTAAATAAAAAACATTTGCCAAAATTTTGGTGATATATTAAACAATGTTATTACTTTAGTTTGCTTTCCTGCATAGTAGAAAGGGTGAATATTTTTGAAATATAGTTTGGCCATTTATATTTTATCATTTAATTATTCTATATAGATTAACATCAGTGAAAATGGCAGAGTAAAGGCCTCCGTAAAATTTTTCCTCCATAAAATCAACACAAAACCTGCAAACAATTGTTCACCATAACTCTTGAAATTAACCAAAGACATGCAGCAGCCCATAGAGCATTTGTTTTCAAAAAATGGCTGACTCTCAGTAATAACAGTGTGTTTTGTGACATTTTATCTTGTCCTAGTCTCATCCCATTCTTAAATTTGACAGGAGTTTTGATAAAAATAAAATGGCCTGTATTTCAGGAACTGGAAGGAAAAGAAAAAAGCAGGAGCTTTTTCCAAGCCTCATTCCCAAATAATTGTTATTATCTGAAAAGTCTGGTAGTTACCTAGAAGTTTCTATTCAAAAAGTTTGTATTTAATTGACCTGGCACCAGTTTGTGAAGGCTAAAACTTCTCCCACAGGATGTATCAAAAAAACATTTACAGGCAATTGTTTTGAACTTTGCAACTGCCTGGGACAATGGTATTTTGTTGGGACAAAGACTGGATTAGATTAACCAAAAAAAGCATTCCTCACAGAAATAGAAAAAACAATCCCAAAATCTGTGTGGAATCACAAAAGTTCCTGAATAGCCAAAGTAAATCAGAGAAAAACAAAAAAAAGAACAAAGCTAGTTTCATCACACTTACAGAATTCAAACTATATTACAAAGCCATAGTAACAAGAACAGTGTGGTACTGGCACAAAAATAGACACATTGACCAATGGAACAAAATAGAAAGCTCAGAATAAAACCCCAGTATACATTATCAACTAATAGTTGACATGGGAGCCAAGAGTACCCAATGGGGAGAGGGTAGTATCTTCAACAAATAGTGTTGGGAAAATTGGAGAAACACACACATAACAGTAAAATTGGACCACTATCTCACACCACTCATTTAAACATAAGTCCTGAAACCATAAAACTCTTAGAAGAAAACATAGGGAAGAAGTCTTGGCAATGATTTCTTGAACACGATGCAAAGAGTGCAGAAAACAAAAGCAAAAATCAACAAATGGGACTATGCCAAACTCAAAATATTCTGCACAGCAAAAGAAAGAATTAACAAAAGGAAAAAAACCTACAGAATGGGAGAACATTTTTACAAATGATTTATCAGATAAAAAGGTTTAATATCAAAAATACATAAATGACTCAGTCAACTTAACAAAAAAAATCCCATTAAAAATGGGTGAGGGGCTTCCCTGGTGCTGCAGTGGTTGAGAGTCCACCTGCCGATGCAGGGGACATGGGTTCGTGCCTCAGTCTGGAAGGATTCCACATGCCGTGGAGCAGCTGGGCCTGTGAGCCATGACCACTAAGCCTGCGTGTCTGGGGCCTGTGCTCCGCAACAGGAGAGGCCACAACAGTGAGAGGCCCGTGTACCAAAAAAAAAAAAAAAAAAGGTGAAAGGGGCTTCCCTGGTGGTGCAGTGTTTAAGAATCCACCTGCCAATGCAGGTTCGAACCCTGGTCCGGGAGGATCCCACATGCCACTGAGCCGCTGAGCCCATGCACCACAACTAATGAGCCTGTGCTCTAAGGCCCGTGTGTCACAACTATTGAGCCCACGTGCTACAACTACTGAAGCCTGTGTGCCAAGAGCCTGTGCTCTGCAACAAGAGAAGCCACTGCAATGAGAAGCCCGGGTACCACAACGAAGACTAGCTCCTGCTCACCACAGCTAAAGAAAGCCTGAGGGCAGCAACAAAGACCCATCACAGTCAAAATAAATAAATAAAATAAATAAATAAAATAAATTTATTAAAAAAATGGGTGAAAGAACTAAATAGACATTTTTGCAAAGAGGACATCAAAATGGCCAAACAGACATGTGAAAACATGCTCAACATCATTAATCATCAGGGAAATGCAAATCAAAACCACAACGATAGATCACCTCACACCTGTTAGAATGGGTATCAATAAGAAAAGAGAGGACAGGTGCTGGTGAGAATGTGGTGAAAGGCAACCCCTATGGATTGTTGATGGGAATGTAATTTGCTCTAACCACTATGGAAAACAATATGGACGTTCCTCAATAAATTAAAAATATGCCTACCATATGATCCAGCAGTTCCACTCAGGGTATGTACCCAAAGGAAATGAAAACAGAATTTCAACTATATATGCGCACTCTCATGTTTATTGCAGCATTACTCACAATAGATATGGAAACAACCCAAATGTCCATCAACAAATGAATGAATAAAAAAGATGTGGTACATATAGACAATGGAATAATTATTGAGCCATGAGAAAGGAGAATATCTTTCCACTTGTGACAACAGGGATAGACCTTGAGCAATATATGCTAAGCAAGATAAATCAGACAGAGAAAAACAAGTACTACACGATATTCCTTATATGAGGAATCTAAAAAAAGTTAAACCTGTAAAAAACAGAAAGTAAACTGGTGGTTACCAGTGGATAGGGGTGGGGAGGATAAGAGTGATGGTGTTTAAGTGTTTACATTTGTAACAAGTAATAAATAAGCCATAGGGATTGAATGACAACATAATGAATATAGACAACAATATTGTACTATAATTATATAATGTGAAAATTGTTAAATATCACTACACTGGCAAACATATTACAAGATATAAATGTATCAAAGTAACATGCTGTACACCATAAACTTACATAATGCTACATGTCAAATTTATGCCAAAAAAAAAAAAAAGGAAAATTGGGGGAAAAGAAACATAAAAAATGTAAAAGCACAAAAGAAAAAGCCAAGGAATGCAATGCTCATAGGAACTTTGAAAAACTACTCCATTTTCTTGGAAACATAGAAAGCACCCATTTGTATAGAATTGTGAACATGCTCCAGAAAGACTTAAAGAGACTCTAGGTTCTCACTGCTGGTTGAATATGAGGCTTTGGGCTAGGCTGGCTGAGAGTTGAAGGCAAACTCCAACAAGCACACAGAGAACAATGACAAAGACTGGGAATTTTATTGGTTGGGACTTTTAAGAAAATCCCTCTCCATTCATTAGATAACCCATACACTGAGTAGAAATAATAGTGGTCACATATGACAGAAAATAGACTTTACAGAATTAGTACAGAAAAGTCACTAAATAAACAACTGCAACATGCAGCAACAACAAACCTTGTTATATCAAAGAGATATAGCAATTGTAAACACATATTCAGCTTGCCACAGAGTCTTCAAAATGCCTGAAACAAAAACTAACAGATTGATGTAACAAATAAAAAAGTAATGAGACACTTTATTAATAGATCTTCAACAATGAAGAGAACATCTACACAGAAGATCAACAAGAAAATAGAAAACTTGACAAACACCAAAAACCAACTAGACCTAACAGGCACTCCACCCATCTTTTCTGACTACAATGGTATGCAATTAGGAATCTACTACAGAAAGGAAAATGGAAAAATAACAAATATGTGTAGAATAAACAACATGTTAATAAAAAAGCAATGGTTCAAGGATGAAATCAAATAAGAAATCAGAAAATACCTCGACACAAACAAAAATGAAAGCACAACTTTACAAAACCTATGGGATGCAGCAAAAGCAGTTCTAAGACAGAAGTTCACAATGATACAGGCTTTCCTCAAGAAACAGGAAATACCTTAAATTAAAAAAACTAAACTACTACCTAAAATAATTATATAAAGAACAAACAAAGCCCAAAGTCAGCAAAAGAAAGGAAATAATAAAGATTAGATAGAAAATAAAGTAGACTTCAAAAAAAAAAATAGAAAAGATCAATGAAACTAAGAGCTGTTTTTTTTAAAAAGATAAACAAAATTGAGAAGCCTTTAGTGAGACTCACCAAGAAGAGAGAGATACCAAATACACAAAATAAGAAATGAAAGAACAGAAATAACAACTAATACCACAGAGATACAAAACATCACAAGAGAACAATATAAACAGTTATATGCCAACACATTGGATAACCTAGAAGAAATGGACAAATTTCTAGAAACATACAGCCTGCCAAGACTGAGTCAAGAAGAAACAGACAATTTGAACAGACTGATCACTAGAAGTGAAATAGAAAACTCTAATAAAAAACTCCCTGCAAATAAAAGTCCAGGACTGAATGGCTTCACTGGAGAATTTCACCAAACATATTAAAAAAAAACTTCTACCTATTCTTCTCAAGCTATTCCAAAAAACTGGAGAGGAGGGGACACTCCCAAATTCATTCTACAAGCCATCATCACCCAGATACAAAAACCAGACAAGACACTCCAATAAAAATATATATATAGGCCAATATATTTGATAAATATAGACACAAATATCCTCAACAAAATATTACTAAACTGAATTCAACAACACATAAAAAAATCATACACCATGATTAACTTGGATTTATTCCAGGGTCACAAGGATATGACCTTATGCAAATAAATCAATATGCAAATCAATCAACGTGATACACCACATTAATAAAAGGAAAGACAAAAACCACATGATCATCTTAATAAGCACAGAGAAAGCATTTGAGTAAAATCAATATTTATTCAATATAAAAAACTCTCATCAGAGTAGGTATGGAGAGAAATATCTCAACATAACAAAAGCCATTTATGACAGACCCACAGCCAATATGATACTCAACAGGGAAATGCTGAAAGCCTTTCTGTTAAATTCAGTGATAAGACAAGGATGCCCACTCATATCATTTCTCTTTAACATAGTATTGGAAGTCCTAACCATAGCAATCAGACAAGAAAAAGAAATAAAAAGTATACAAATGTAAAGCAAAGAGGTAAAACTTTTATTATTTGTAAATGACATGATATTCTGTGTAGAGAACCTTAAAGTCTCCACCCAAAAACTATTAGAACTAATAAATGAGTTCAGAAATGTAGCAGGATACAAAATTACTACATAAAATTGTTGCATTTGTATACACTAGTAATGAAATATCAGAAAGAGATTTTTAAAAATCCCATTTAAAATTGTATCAAAAAATACCTGGTAATAAACTTATCCAAGGATGTGAAAAATTTATACACTAAAATTTATCAAACATTAATAAAGAAAATTGAAGATGGCTCAAAGGAATGAAAAGATAGCCGTTTTCTTGGATTAGAAGAATCAATAGTCTTAAAATGGCCATACTACCCAAGCACTCTACAGATTTAATGCAATTCCTATTAAATTACCAAGGACATTTTTCAAATAAATAGAACAAATAATCCTAAAATGTATATGAGGCTGCAAAAACTCAAAATTGCCAAAGCAGTCCCAAGAAAAAAGAACAAACCTGGAAATATAAGCCTCCCAGACTTCAGAATATACTACAAAGCTATCATAATCAAAACAGTATGGTATTGAAACAAAAACAGACAGATCAATGGAACAGGATAGAAAACTCAGAAACAAACCACACACTTATGGTCAATTAATCTATGACAAAAGGGGCAAGAGTATACAATTAGGAAAAGACAGTATCTTCAATAAGGTGTGCTGGGAAAACTGAACAGCTTCATGTAAAATAATAAAATTAGAACATCCTCTAATACCAAATATGAAAATAAACTGAAAATGGATTAAATACCTAAATGTGACGCTGGATACTATCAAACTCCTAGAGGAAAACGCAGGCAGAACACTCTTTTCCATAAATTGCAGCAATATCATTTTTGGATTTGTCTCTTAGAGTAATGGAAATAAAAGCAAAAATAAATTAATGGACCTAATTAAACTTAAACAAAACAAAAAGATAACTTATGGAATGGGAGAAAATATTTGCAAATGATGCAACTGACAAGGGATTAATTTCCAAAATAGCAAACAGCCCAATATCAAACAAACAAGCAAACAACAATCAAAAAAATGGGCAGAAGACCTACACAGACATTGCTCCGAAGAAAACCTACAGATGGCCAATGGGTACATGAAAAGATGCTCAACATCAGTAATTATCAGAGAAATGCAAATCAAAACTACAAAGAGGTATCACCTCACACTGGTCAGAATGGTCATCATCAAAATGTCTACAAATAAATGCTGGAGAAATGTGGAGAAAAGGAAACCCTCCTACACTGTTGGTGGAAATGCAAATTGGTGCAGCTACTATGGAGAAAAATATGGAGGTTCCTTAAAGAACTGAAAATAGGGTTACAATATGATCCAGCAATCCAACTCCTGGGCATATATCCAGAAAAGACAAAGACTCTGATAGAAAAAGATATATGCACCCCAATGTTCATAGCAGCACTCTTTGCAAAGGCCAAGACATGGAATTAACCTAAGCGTCCATCGACAGAGGAGTGGATAAAGAAGATGTGATGTGTGTGTGTGTGTGTGTGTGTGTGTGTGTATATAAATATATATAATATTATGATATATATAATATTACTCAGTCATAAAAAATGAAATAATCCCATTTTCAGCAATCTGGATGGACCTAGAAATTATCATACTAAGTGAAGTAAGTCAGACAGGGAAAGACAAGTATCATATAATATAATTTATATGTGGAATCTAAAAAAATAATGTAAATGAACTTATTTACAAAGCAGAAATACATTCACAGCCATAAAAAACAACCTTATGGTTACCAAAGGGAAAGGAGGAGGACAGGTAAATTAGGAGTTTGGGATTAATAGATACACCCAACTATATATAAAATTGATGAATAACAAGGACCTACTATATAGCACAGGAAACTATATTCACTATCTTGTAATAACCTATAATAACAAAGAATATATATACATATATATAAAACTCATATAACTGAATTACTTTGCTGTAAAACTGAAGCTAACACAACATTGTAAATCAGCTATACTTCAATGAAAAAATAAAATAAATAATAATTTTAATAAAAATAAAAAAGATCTCCAGTCAATAACCTAAGCTTCTACCTTAATAAAGAAAAAAAAGTGTAGCAAACAGCACTCAAAGTAAATAGTAGGAAAGAAAAAATAAAAATTAGAGCAAAAAATGATAATATAAAAACAATAGTGAAATCAATAAAACCATAAGCTGGTTCTTTGAAGAGATCCACAAAATTGATAAACCTTTAGTTAGACTGACCAAGAAAAAAAAATGAGAGACTAGAATCAAATTACAAAAATCAGACATGAAATAGAAGATATAACCACCAACTTTAGAGAATCTTTTTAAAAGATTATAAAGAATACTATGAACATTTGCATAAGAACAAATTAGGCAATCTAGTGATATGAACAAATCTCTTGAAAGATGCAAACTACCAAAACTACCCCATGAAGTAATAGACAATCTAAATATACCTATAACAAGTAAAGAGATTGAGTTTGTAATCAGAAGACTTCCCACAGTAAAAAACCCAGATCCAGATGGTTTCACTGGGGAATTCTACCAAATGTTTCAAGAAGAACTAACATCAATCCTTCTCAAACTCTTCAAAAATGAACTCTTCAAAAATAGTACAATAATAATACACACCAATATCCCTTAGATGCAAAAGTCACCAACCCAATACTAGCAAACCAAATCCATCAGTGTGTAAAAAGGATTATATAGCATGATCAAGTGTGCATGATCAAGTGTGATTTATCCCAAGAATTCAAGGTTTGTCAAATAAATAAAAATTTAATTAAAGTAATGTACCATTTTAATAGAATACAGGACAAAGCCACAAGATCATCACAATAGATACAGAAGAATTATTTGACGTAATCCAACACCATGTCTATTCACATTTTTTCATAACACTCAACAACCTGATAAAACACATCAACAAAAAACACACAGTTAATATCATACTTAATGATGAAAGACTGGATGCTTTTTCCCCTAAAATCAGGAACAAAACAAGATGCTTATTTTCTACTTTGTACTAGAGGTTTTATCCAAGGAAGTTAGGCAAGATAACAAAATAAAAGGGATCTAGTTTGGAATGGAAGAGGTAAAACCACCTCTATTTGCAGATGACATGATCTTATATATAGAAAACCCTTAAAGAATCCACAAAAAAATTATTTGATCAAAAAAATGAATTTAGCAAGCTTAAAGAATATAAGATGGAGATACAAAAATCAATTGTTATTCTATACATCAGCAATGAACAATCTGAAAATGAATTAAGGGAATCAATTCCATTTATAATAGCATTAAAATATATAAAATACTTGTAAATAAATTTAATCAAACAAGTGAAAGTCTTGTTCATTGAAAAGTACAAACTATGTTGAAATAAATTAAGGAAAATTTAAATAAATGTAAAAACATCCCCTGATCATGGAGAAGAAGATTTGATATTGTTAAGATTCAATATTCCCTAAATTTATATACATATTCAATGCAATGTCAAAATTTCAACTCTGTTTTTCATAACTGGACAGGCTGATCTTATGTCACATGGAAATGCAAGGGACATAGGATAATCAAAACAATCTTGAAAAAACTAAGAACAATTTCAAATTTGGAGAGCTCATGCTACTCCAAAGCTACAATAATCAAGAAAGGGAAACATTTGCAAATTATATATCTGATAAGTGTCTAATATCCAGAATGTATCAAGTACTCTTACAATAATTAAAAAAAACAAACAACTTAATTGAAAAATGGGCAACAATTTTGAATTGGCATTTATCCAAAGAAGATATAAATATGGCCAATAAACACATTAAAATATGCTCAACACCATTAGTTACTAGAGAAAAGCAAATCAAAAAACAAAGAAATACCACTTCATACCCACTATGATGGCTATAATTTTAAAAATTGAAAATAACAATCGTTAGCTAGGATGTGGAGAAATTGGACCCCTGATACATTGCTGGTGGGAACGCAAAATGGTGCAGCCATTGTGGAAAACAGTTGCCTGGTCCTCAAAAAGCTAAACGTAGTTACTATATGACTCAGCAATTCCACTCCTAGCTATACACTTCAGAACATTTAAAAATATATCCACACAAAACATATATGTGTATGTTAATAGTAGTATTATTCATAATAGCCAAAAGTGGAAACAGCTCAAAAGTCCATCAATTGAATAACGGAAAACAAAATGTAGTACAGCCATACATTGGATTATTATTCTGCATAAAAAGAAATGAAGTACAGGTGCATGCTATAAAATGCATGACCCATGAAAACTTTCTACTAGTAAAAGAAGCCAGATACAAAATTTCACATACTGTTTGATTTCACCTATATAAACATCCAGAATAGGCAGATTTATGGAGATAGAAAGTAGATTAGTAGTTTCGGAGATAGAAAGTAGATTAGTAGTTTCCAAGGCCTGGGAGAGGAGGGGAATGAGGAATGAATGCTAATAGGTTTGAGGTTTCTCTTTGGCATGATGAAAATGTTCTGAAATCAGATAGTGATGATTGCATGACTGTGATTATACTAAAACCCACTGAATTGTACACTTTAAAAGGCTGACTTTTATGGTGTGTGAATTATATCTCAATTTTAAAAAACAAACAAGCAAAAAACTTGAGAAGAATTGAGAATCAAAGTGAAATAATCACCCAGTTTCTGGCTGGCAGATGTTCCTTTTTTTTCATTTTAGAGACAGAATTCTTTAAGAAACAAGAAGTTATACATGAAAAAATATGAAATTTGTGCTCTTATTTCCACAACAGATTATACACAAGCTAGTGTCTATATTGCTAAACAAAAAACAAAAACCAAGAAACAAAAATGAAACAAAAGCCTCCATATATTTCTTCTCTGCATTTCATCTCTATTGTGAATATATTTTTTATTAATAAAAGTATATTAATTTGTAAGAACACTTCATATACATATTCATTTTTCTTCCCTATATGTTGACACTCTGTATCCACATTTATCATTTTATTTCAATTTAGTTTATGATACTTTAAATAAATACAATAAAATTATTATTTTTCTTTTTGACACGCATCAAGGTTAGTATATATTTATATTTCTACTTACATATTTCTTTTCATTAATTTTGACTGTACTTAGTAAGAGATTTCTCTCTAAAATCAGGCTAACTTTGGGCTCAGAGATAATATATCTTATGATGTACTGGTTTATGGCTCCCTCAATTTCTGTTTTCCTCATTCTTTCTGAAATTCTGATTTCATATATACGTGCCTTTGAAAGTCGGCCATCCTAGTTCTTCTCTTTATGGCTTTCTCATAATATTTATCTCTTAATCTCTCCCCGAGTTCTGGTGAAATTTGTATTCTTACCTTCAAATTCATTGATCTTTTTTCTACAGTATTCCATCTTATCTTTAAAAGATGCTTTAAAACTTTAGTTAGTTGTATCAAGATATAACCCATTACCCCCACTTCTCCATTGCCTACTTTGAGGCCCTTCTTATTGTTAGGCCAATGATCCTAATCAGAAATTGTCATTGACTTATTTTAGTGCCAGGCTTTAATACCTAAGGGTACTTTTCTCTAATTTGCAATATACGATGAGGTCATCCGCCATTCCCACTGTCCTGTCTCACCTGTCTTTTACCTTTTAGATATTCCTCTATCAGGATTTTTTCTTAAGTTTTGTAAATGATTTAAATGTTCTCTTTTGTTTTCTTCCTTTCATCGTTTTAATAGGAATTAAGAAAATATGGTGTCAAATTCAGACTGTCTCCTGACAGATATTCACTTTGCTTACTTCCCATTACTATGTTGCAAAAGGCAGTGAAAAGCATCATTAGGACATATTTTCAATTCTATTAATGCCTAATTACAATTATAATAGAATCACACATCTGATGTGTCTAATATCCAGAATCAAGAACTCTTTATTTTTGACCAGAAAGGCCTTTTAATAATTAATTAATGTTGAGGTATAACTGATATATAACATTGTATTAGTTTTAGGTGCACAAAATAATGATTCACTATATGTATATATTGTGAAATGATCACTACTATAAGCCTAGTTAACAACTGTCACCACACATAATTACCATTTCTTTTTCTTGTTATGGGAACTTTTAAGATCTACTCTCTTAGAAACTTGCAAATATGCAATACAGTATTATTAACTTTACTGACCATGCTGTACATTACATCCATTGACTTACTCATTTTATACTGGAAATTTGTACCTTAGATCCCCTTACCTATTTTGCCCTAGTCCCACCCAATCCAACTCTAGCAACAATCAATCTGTTCTCTGCATTATTGTCTTTCTCCTTCAACTTATTTCATTTAGCACAATGTCCTCAAGATCCATCCATGTTGTTGCAAATGGCAAGATTTTATTCATTTTTATGGCTAAACAATGTACTATTTTGAATATATATACCACAATTTCTTTATCCATTCATCCATCAGTGGACATTTAGGTTATTTCTGTATCTTGGCTATTATAAAAAAAATGCTGCAATGAATATGGGAACCTAAGAACTCTTATTAATACAATAATAAAAAAGACAAAGAGCCCAATTGAAAAACAGGCAAAGGATTTGAATTAACATGTATCAAAAGAACCTAGAGTCTGTAATACAGAGTGAAGAAAGAGAAAAACAAATTCGTATATTAGCACATATATGTGGAATCTAGAAAAATGGTATAGATGAATGGGTTTGCAAGGCAGAAACAGAGACACAGATGTAGAAAACAAATGTATGGACACCAAGAGGGGAAGGGGATGTGGATGAATTAGGAGATTGGGACTGACATATATACACTAATATATATAAAATAGATAACTAATGAGAACCTGCTGTACAGCACAGGGAAATCTACTTCAGTTCACTGTACAGTAGAAACTAACACAACATTGTAAAACAATTACACCCCAATAAAAACAAACAAACAAAAAAGAAGATAAATACATGGCCAAGAAACACATGAAAAGATGTTAACATCATTAGTTATAAGAGAAATCAAAACTACAAACACCACTTCACACCCACTGTGATGGCTATAATAAAAAAATGTAAACAAATAAGTGTTGACTAGGATATGAAGAAACTGAAACTCACATGTGCTGCTGGTAGGAATGCAAAATGGTGCAGCCACTGCAGGAAAGTATGACAGGTCCTTAAAAAATTAAACAAAGTTAACAGATGACACTGCAGTTTGAGCAATTGTCCCCTACCTCCCAATATATTGTCTTTGAGTAAACTTGGAATTTGGCAGTCTCCCCAGAACTGGGCAATGTTCATAGGTTTGTGATTAGATTAGATCATGGGCTGGAATTCAGCAGCCAACTCATCTGTCAGCCATACATTTGTGCTGGACATACCACACACAGCCTTCATTACTAGTCATCCTTGTTTTAGGGAACACCTAGTAATTCTTCAATATTCAACCTAAATGTCACATCTTTAGTCCATTTTTCATAAAATGCTAATCTTCAGTGGGCTCATAATGTTTAAATATTTTATATGTTCCTTTTGTATATATTTACTTGTGTAGCTGTCTACATATCAAGCTCCTCTGTGACAAGAAGAGTCTTCCATTTTTTGTGTGTGTGTTGCATTAATCACAGAAGATGCTCCAATAAAGGGAAACTGCTGAGCTTTCACATTAAGCTCCTGATTTCTAGCTATTACTTTACTTCTTTTAAGCTGTAGTGACCCTTATGCTTTCAGCCTTTTGCTTTAAAGATTGAGCTTTAAAATGAATTGAGTAAGAGAATTTGAACTTCTGAGCATGAATCTATGACTACAATTGGCTGTCCCCACAGAGATGATGCCCTTTAGTCTCCTTTTTTTAAGGTGTTTGCTGTACTGTTCTAAGACCCATCCTTGTTCTATTCATTTAATTCAACAGACTGAGCAGGTCCAGTACTACTAGTGACCTCCTTTTATAGATGGTGGAACTGAGGCATATAAAAACTTAAAGAACATATTGAAAGTCACAAAATAGCAATTAATAAAGGCAGGATTGGGAAAAGGCAATCTAGCTCAGCATCAGAGCTCTTAACCAGTATGCTGTTCTGTGTCTTTCACTAATGAAAGTTGTTACTCTTAGCATTTGAGGGATCCAAGAGAGAAAGGTAGAGTATATCATTTTTCTTCACTGTAAAAATGTGCAGCTTCTTTACACCATCCTGGATTTATTTGAGATATTGCCAGAGTGTATAGGAAGGATCTATTAGATCCCATTTCACATAAACAAACATTTATTAAGCACAAACTATGTATCTGGAGCTGTAGTTGGTATCTCACACATATGATTTAATTTATATGAAATGAATAGGCTAGCATTATTTTTCTTTTTTACAGATGTAAAAATGGAGGTTCAGAGCTAATGACAACCATGCAAATGGTTGAAATGGGTAAATTGGAAATACACTCCATTCTGTTATTATATGGGAGAAGAATCAAATGACAAGATTAACAGAGACTCCTAGCTTTGGACCAGGAATTTACTCTGCCAAATGCTTTGTTCCTACGTTACACCTCCCTTCTAGATATTGAGTATGCTTCACCTGAATCACAGCCCCAGGCTTTTCCAGCATTCCATGCAGCTTCATGTTATGTAATCCAGAATGTTATTCTGTCAAAATCAGTTGTTACAGAATGTGATTTAGTAGCATTTACTCACCCATTCAACAAACATGTATTTAGCATCCTTTATGGGAAAGTTGAGATGCTGAAGATATTAAGACCCCCAAAAATGGTCAAAAAAGAGTGGGGCATGACAATTTTACATTGTATTTAAAATATATTTTTCAAAATTAATTTCCATAATTATGTGTGAGTTCTCTGAGAGCAAGGTCTGTGACTATTATCTCTGTAACTTCTGGGTCCATTACTGCAAATTAATAAAAGATGGAAAGAATTACGGCTCTAAGTCCAGCAGATCTGTGTAGAAAAGCAGTTCTGCCACCCAATTAGCAGTAGGAAAATAATAGCTAAGTTCCTTGTTGAATGGGAGTAGTAATACCTGAAATGACTTTGATGAAAATTAAAAGAAATAATACTTACAAATCGTTCACTGTAATATTTGACTCATAATACTTTTTCAATAAAATATTAATATTATTAATTATTATTATAGGTATTAAATCAATATGTGAATGAACCACAGTTGAATGTAATAGGTGTTAAATAACATTAATCAACATTAATTATAAATATTTATCAGATCATAGAATATCTAGGGACTAGTTGTGCTTGTATGGGTAGGCTTCAGAATGTAAGTGATATCTTATTTAGGTTCCCCAAGAATGGGTTAAATCTGCCAATCAGAAAAGGTGACTAGGGGGGAGGAGGTACCAAAAAACACCATTGCTCAGATAGAATATTCAAAAGTTCTCTCTATGTTAATTTTTTTTTCCAAAGTGCTGAATAATTTTATGGGCATATAGTCCTTAAAGAATATGAAGAAACTGTATCAAGCAAATCTAAGATGTCATTTCATCTTGTGAGAGAAATGTGCAGAATGATTAATTTCTGGCCTCAGTGACCAAGGGTAAACTTGCTTGGAGATAAGACCATCTCTGCTAAGGTATGCACATACTTCCCTGGCCTGAAGAACGTAGCTGATAGTTGTTCTCTGAAATTATTTTTGGCAGGTGTCTGTAAAGGATCTATATCTGTGTCTTCTGTCACAATTTGCTGAAACTCTCAGTGAGGGAAAAAATGTCAACTTTGAAATCTACTTTTAAATTAAGTTCTTAGGATACACTTCCTTAGCTTCCTCTGTAGCCCTCAATGCTTTATCTACACTATATATCTTGCAGTAGATGGGGGCAATTATCAGGTTGCCCACTGAAGGCCTATTTTAAATAATACATAGTCATACTGTTGCAAGACCTCATTTTACAATTATCACTTTCTTAAGCTTATGCAATATTACCTCGGGTGGGAGTACCTACTGAATAAAATTAGAGTTCTCCAAACCTTGTTTTTAAACCAAAGCTAAATTGGTTTTGAGATGAAAATATTAACTTTTTTCCCAGTATATTATTTTGAATTATGTTTCCACATTTCATGAATACATTAAGGAAAGTAAGAAACAAATTATAATCTCCTTGAAAGTCATGCTGTAAGTATACATACACATACATGCACACACAACTTAATCTTTCCTCCTACTCATACTTTTACTTTTGAATCTACTTCTCAAATAGGCTTTGTCTCCTTCAGAAAAATAATAATCCAGACCATCAATAATCTTTATTTTAGTCACATGCGGTAGACTTCCAGTAACTATAGAATAGAGTTGATTTAATTGGGGAGAACACAATGCAGAAGGATTAAACTTGTTATAAATTCAGAATTTGTAGTTTATTATAATAAGCCTTTGACATTATGGGCAGTATTTGAAATGGAATGTTTCCAAAATCTACTCAATTTAATTTTGACCAAAAATAATGGACGACTTTTAATGTTATTGAAATTTCAGATGTTATAGTGGGTTTCTTTGATTTTGAACTTGAATGGCATTTGCCCTTTATGTTCAATTGCAGTTTTTAAAGACTTTTGGAAAAAAGCATAATTTGGAAAAGACTACACATAGATCTTCTGTTGACAGCACAATTATCACAAAAAAAACCCACTATTTTCCTGTTCTATATTTTATTCTTTCTGGATAGTAGTTGTACATATAATTTTGTGGAAATATAGAGGCAGATTATATAATGGCCCCATGGTTAGCAAATACACAGGCTAAGGAGGCAGCATTACATTATTCTAAACAGAATGAACTCAACAGATGTAAAACAAGTCTTTGGAGACCTTACTGTGATTTAAAATTTGAATACAGCAATGACCAGAAAGTTATGCTACCGTAAAAAGGACAAGGGGAACAAAACACTGAAGAAAAAGTTACCAGAAGAATGTTCAAGACCTAAAATTTGCACTGACAACAATTAAGGTCCACCTCTACCTTCCTGTTTCTGTGCTGCAGAGCATTGTATCTTGTGCCGACATTACAGAATGCTGACGAATGTTTAAGCTTTGGAGAACTATAAGCCACCTGCCCTAGCTGCACTTTATTGGAGGCAAGAATAAGACATCATGAAAGATCCAAGACTATGCTGTGTTGCTGAGAAAGGGAGAGAGAGAGAGAGAGAGAAAGAGAGAATGAATACCTGAATTACCATCTGAGCCTTGCCTCAACCCCTGGTTTTTATTTATTTATTTTTATTTTATTTATTTATTTATTTTAACAGGAGAAAAAGGAAAAAAAAACATAATTCATGAGCATGGTGGTTCCATAGAAATGCGACCTAAGAAGTGGCCAAAGCAGGTGGCTTTTATGCTTTTTAAACAAAGAAACTTAGGTTTTGGGTGCCCAATTAGTGAAGAATCTAAATAGAGTTTGGGCTGGGGTAGTAAATTAAAGAAGTAAGATTTGTTTATAAAACCTCAGCCCGGAATTCCCTGTCTTTGATAATGATGTTCTTCTACCACCAAATGCAGGGAGTGCACCTTCCACAAGAGAGATTTATTTCCTGCTTTCAAGGAGACAGAAATTTGAGTCAGAGTGTCCCTCTTGTGGTGACCATGTCTTCTGTACCTTTAATTCAAAATAATCAGTATGCCATTGAGGCAGATTTTTGGGTGGCCTACCCTGGACCCCAACACTGTGAAAACAAGTCCTGGAGAGAATAAAGCTCGAGGTACAGGCGGTCGCCTAAATCACGGCCACGCATACATTTGACAATAGGTATTTGTAACATAAGTATAAATATGAATCATGCATCAACACAAATGTAAAACAGCTGCCAAATAGTTTTTAAAAGAAGTAATTGTTGGGGCTTCCCTGGTGGCACAGTTGTTGAGAGTCCGCCTGCTGATGCAGGGGACACGGGTTCGTGCCCCCGTCCAGGAAGATCCCACATGCCGTAGAACGGCTAGGCCCGTGAGCCATGGTCGCTGAGCCTGTGCTCCACAACGGGAGAGCCCACAACAGTGAGAGGCTCGCATACCGAAAAAAAAAAAAAATTGTCAAACATTAAAATTCTTTAGGCATCTTATTCACAAAATCAAATTTTAAATTAATATTTTAAACAAATTTTTTTTAACTAAATGAAAAGGTCACAGATGAAATTTTCAAAAATCTCAAAAATCTCAAAAATTTCAAAAAATCTCAAGTAAATTTCCAAAACTTATATTTGCAAAGTTAAATTACATTTTCAAAACTTAAATTTAAAATATTAAAATCTCTAAGTTAATTTTGAAAAATAATTAAAACTTCAAACTTAATTAATTAAAAAATTGAAATATAAGTAACCTTTAAAAGTTGAGTCATCCTCCAACCTGTGTCGCACCCGAGTCCTTTGGGTAAAATGCTATTTGACTGGTAGAACACAAAGAAACCTCCCCTTACTCCCAAAATAGTTCTCCAAAATTTCCGGAAGAGTCTGCCTCATCCCGTCCTTTTGCATCTCACCAAGGAGTGCTATAGGGTAAATTATACTTGGGGCTCTACCTCTCTGGTTCTGCCTCTTCAGCTCAAGTGCTCTCATGCTTTTGAACCCCTGGTTTTTAAAGTATCAGCATAATCTATGCATATTGAGTAGACAGAAGAACCTGGTCATTTACCAGAGAGAGCTTTGTCAAGTTCGAAAACTTGAAATAATCACCAGATCAGGTTACTCATAATTTAAACACTGATTAAAATTATTATTAACTTTAAATTGATTACACTAAGTTGCAAGTATATGTTCTTTTCAAATCTTGAGTTTTATCATTTTTCTGCAGAGACTGAAATTCTACGGTTGTGTAGGGTTCTAGCATTTTAAATGGAGAAATTCTTATCTGTTTTTCTTCCTACAAGGTGCTCTTTGATTAATCTGGTTTAGAAGCTAAAATAAATTGCAAACACTGATGTTTCCATTTTTTTTAGATCTTGGAGTTACTGCCTAATGCAAGCAGAAATTTACCAGATTGGAGGTTTGTCCAACAATGTAAATATGCAGAATGTATGCAGGAAAAGAAAATGAGGGTTTTTCAAGGGTTAACTCAAGCCAGAGTTGATCAATGAGACAAATGCCTCACCTCTCACTTTTCTATTCCCCTCACACATCTTTCACAAGAATATCCCAGAACATTAGCTATTTTCACTGTACCATGCTTTATAAGGTCACTTGTGCTTTACACATTCTCAAGGAGCCTGCATAAAATATTTTGTTTAATTGGCTCTTTAACAGCTATCAACTATTAAGTACTGTGTAGATGACTTTGAAAGTATTCAACTAGGGTTCAATTAAACAGAGAAAGAGAGAGAGAATGCTAGTTCAATTAACAATTAACTCATGATTGTTCACACTAATGAATCATAAATTCATAGAATTTAATGGTTCAAAGTTGTGAGGTAGATCATTCAGAATAGAGGATAATGGAAAGTCACATTTGGGAGTTGGTTTGATATATATAAGAGCATGATATTTTATTCTAATCTGGGAAGTGGCAATGTTGCGAACAAAGCCGGCTTAATCATGTTCATCTGGCTTCCATGCTGAACTCTCTTCCTGGAGGGAGACTAGAATGTATGTCATAAACCTGCAGACTAATGCAGTAAACCAGCCTAAAGCAGAACTGATTTCACTTTTAAAGCTTCTGCATAACATTAAGTGAAGAAGTAATTGATATTCTGGCTCTCAGAATCTCAGCAGGTTTATTCTTTTGATTTTGAAGACAACTTTTTTTCAGATACTGGTAGAGTAGAGTGAATTAGGGAACAGGTGAGAGCAGCCTTAAAACCCTGGACTTAACATTTGAATTACTGCTATTATCAATACGAACTTACTTTTAAGATTTGCCAAGTATAATCAATAATTAAAATTGCTACTACTGTATGTAATCTAAAGGATATTGCCTTTCTAATTTGCTCTTCACTGACATTGTGATATAAGAAGGACAACTGATATGTACTGATTTTATACATTTAAAGAAACTAAACTTAAAAGAAATCTAACATCATCTCCAAAGTTATAAATCAAGGAAGTGGCAAGACTAGGACTTGAGTTGATATTTTTGATTCTATGTGACATGCTTCTTATAATTTTCTAGTAAACTATTGTTTACTTCTTAACGATTTAACTTTCTGATTTGCTATTGTTTCTATTTCACACTTGAAAAACAAAGACACACACATAGAAATAATAAAATTATATAAATTGTGTTGAATGATAATTAAGCATTTATGTTCCAGGCAGTCATTGTGCTAAAATCTTTCCATGATTTATCCAACTTAGCACTCAAAACATCCCTGTTAAGAAAATACTGTATTTTCCCTGATTTTTGATAAAAAGAAACAAACTGCATTTTAGATAAATTACAATTACCCAAGGAAAGGGCTGTTAAATGGCATACGCCAAATTTGAATCATAAACAAACTCTAGATCTAGAGCTGTATAGCATTTATAATAGTGTGTATAACATATATAGATATTCCCTTTCCTTAATATTGGACTTTACATACTTTACCATGAACTTAAAATAATTGTTAAATTATCTAGTATAATTCTACATTTTTATGTATTTTTTGATACAAATTAGAATATATACAGATAAGTTGCTTTAATACTTTTAAAATTCCAAATACATATTTACCTAAATCTTTTTTTCCCAAAGATGCTAATCCATTTTCTCCAAGGACATTTGATCTGAACTCTTCCCATTTACTGCTTAATATTTTCCATAGCATATTTATATTATAAAATAATTACATATTTACCACAGAAACTTTTTTGCAAATGTCCGGTCTCAAAAAAATCATATGGGAAAAAGAAAAAGTCATTAGTAATTTTTCCACTGAAAACCACAATTAACATCTAGGCATATGCTTTCGTAGACTTTTTTTCTAAGCATATATGCTGTGAAGTAGTTAAGGCATAGGGAGATTGCATAACTGGCCCAAGGTAATTTAGCCAAACCAAGATGCCTTCCAGACAAAGTGACTCCAGTGTTCCCTATCATATCATAGATTGCAAATGTCTACCTGTAGAAAACACTCTTAGTTCAAGGGCCATACACAGAGAGCCATATTGGGCCCATGGGCCATAGTTTGCCAGCCTCTGCTCTTCACCTTTACTCTACCTTACCTCTCACAAAGAAAACAAAAGAAACAGAGCAAAGACCTTTGCTTTGACTGTTATTCCTTGAGATGCCTGTTCCACACCAATTGGAGATATCAAATCTAGGGTTCTTGAGAAGAATTGGCAAAATGATTTGGGGTATAATAGAAGCTCATGAGGCAGAAAAAAGATACATTTAATATAAAAAGTGACTTTAAGATGTGAGCAAAATGTTTTTTGCTTTACTTTTCAACTCCTCCCAAAAGAGGACAGGCACAGATCATTAATGAAAAATGTATTGCCTTTTATGATTGCCTGCCACTGTGTAAGAATCAATCACTTGGTATAGAACATGCCCATAAAAGAAGTGTTATTCAGATTTAAGAGATTCCATATAACTCATTTGAAAAGAAAACAAAGTTATTGAGTCTCTTACCACTGACTTGATTCTAAACAAATTATGCTGCTCAGGCATATGAAATGTGTTTCAAATTATGACTGAGGAGGAACCGGCACCTCACTTACAGAGCTTGTGTTGATTCTATGCCAAAACATTAGCCACTATATTTAGTTTCTTGCTCTTTTATTATAATATCTAAGTGCTGAAGCTACCCAAGTGAAAAAAGAAAAAGAAAAAGAAAAAGACTTGGGAATATTTAGACAACTCCACTAAAGGAATTATTATCCACTGTGACACGATAATGGTTTATTACTGAAAGAAAAATGGCCTTCCAAATCCCAAGACATTTGTCAGGAAATTAAAAAATTGAGACAAACACAATATATTTGTTTTGAAGTACATTGCTTTATGGTGATCATCTAGTTCTCTTGATTCAAGTATGCTAAATAACCCTGTATAAAAGAATAAATTTAGCTGCAGATTCAGAAAGCCATTGCCAAGCTTAGCAAATAAAAAAAAAGACTGACAAGTTTAGTGGGAGAAGGAAAAGACATTGTTTTCAAAAATGACAACTTTTGACTGACCTAAGTAATGAAGAAATTTATAAAAGTTGCTTATAAAATAGTTATTTCAAGGCTTACTAAATCAGAAAATTCTCATTCCTAAATATATTTATAAGCATTGAATGAAAAATATTAAGTTATAAAATCCAGGACTTGAGAGTCAAAGGAGCTAACTGTTCAGTATTACCTATATTGAATTGATAAAAAGACAACAATCCTCTTTAAAATAATTATCTAAATCCAATTTTTGGGGTCGTATGTCTAATGTGTAAAACCAAAAAAAAAAAAATTATTGCTTTGTTAGACATTTTACTCTAATTTTCATTAGTGGCTAGTATATTATAACTATTTAAAATTTCTTATAATAATACATATTTTAATCAAGAAAATTAATATTCTCACAACATTGTAAAGCAACCACACTCCAATAAAAATTAATTAAAAAAAGAAAACTAAATATTGTAATGCCACTTGTAATATATTAGAAATATAAAGTTGGTTACAGGATACTTTGTTTAGAGAGAACAGAAGAATAAATCAAAGAAAAAGTAAAAGGTAGGGAAAAGACAATACTGAGTGAGGAAGGTCTTTTTGGGCACTAGCTATAGCTAACATTAACTGGTTTCACTCTGGCCCTAGCAGTTTTTTTTAATTGAGATATAATTGACATATAATATTTTATTAGTTTTGAGTGTGGAACATAATGACTTGAAATTTATACATTTTTCAAAATGATCACCACAGTAAATCCGTCACAACACAGAGTTACAATTTTTTTCTTGTGATGAGAACTTTTAAGATCTACTGTCTCAGCAACTTTCATACGTACAATACAGTGTTATTACCTATAGTTACCATGTAGTATGTTATACACACAGGACTTATTTATATATAGAAGTTTGTACCTTTTGACCATCTTTAACCATTTTGCCCACCTTCAACAGCTGTCTCTGACACAACCAACGTGTTTTTCTTTCCTAGGAATTTGATTTTTTGTTTTTTAGATTCTATATATATGTGAGATCATACAATATTTGTCTTTCTCTGAATTATTTCACTTAGCTTAATGTCCTCAAGGTCCATCCATGTTTTTGCAAATGGCAAATTTTCTTCTTTTTATGGCTGAATAATATCCCATTGCATACATATACCTCAATTTCTATTCCTCTATTCATCAACTGATGGACACTTAGGTTTCTTAAATAATGCTACAGTGAACATAGGGGTGCATATTTCTTTCTGAGGGGTGCATTTTTCATTTCCTTTGAATAAAGAACCAGAAGTAGAATTGATTCCATATGGTAGCTTTATTTTTAATTTTTTGAGTGCACAAGAGTTTCCTTTTCTCCACATCCTCACCAGCACTTTTTTTTTTTTTTTTTTTTTTTTTTTTTTTTGTGGTACGCAGGCCTCTCACTGTTGTGGCCTCTCCCGTTGCGGAGCACAGGCTCCGGACGCGCAGGCTCAGCTGCCACGGCTCACGGGCCCAGCCGCTCCGCGGCATGTGGGATCTTCCCAGACTGGGGCATGAACTCGTGTCCCCTGCATCAGCAGGAGGTCTCTCAACCACTGCGCCACCAAGGAAGCCCGCACTTTTCTTTTTTTGTCTGTTTGACAATAACCATTCTAACAGAAGTAATGTGATATCTCAATGTGCTTTTGATTTGCATTTCCCTGAGATTAATGATGTCGCACACCTTTCATATAGCTGTTGGCCAGCACTAGCACTTTTTAATTTATTCCCCTTCATCCAGAAACACTTGTTACATGACCAAAGACAGACAATTAAAATGAATGCTCAGTAACTAACAACCTCTGTTCTATGAAACAATAAGCTATGAAATATAAACAGTGAAAAAGACTACCCTACCTTGAGATTTTTAGTTGGTTAGATTGAGTTAAAAATAAATACTGGAGTAATCAGGTATAGGAAAATAAAAAGATTACTGTAAAATTTGCCATAATTTGGAATTGATGCCAGCGGTCCATGAAAACTCCAAACCATTGACCAAAAATTTATGGGGACGTAGAAACTGAAGAAGGCAATTGGTAACAGACTGTGGAAAAGCTGATGCGAGAAGTGGGAGTGAGTCACGTTTATGTGTGTTTATACTCTTGTGGGAACTTTCTCAGTTCAAAAAACCATGAATCCCTGGGCTAGTATGAATCTTAGTCTTAGCTTCCCATGAAATTTAACTCTCCAGTCCATATCCACCCAAAATACAGGTTCCTTTTATTTATATGTTTATTTCAATAGCTCATGTTTCTTGAAGCTGGCTGCACATTAGAAGCATGTGGTGAGTTTTTGAAAATTAACAAGAGGTCTGATTTAACGGGTCTGGGATATGGAAAGGGCACTTGGTATTTTGTTTGAAGGCTCTCCAGGTGACTATAATGTGCAGCCAGGATAAGAACCATTGGACTAACTTGGTTGGTTCTCAGTTCCTTGAAATCAAAACAGCCAGACTAAAAGTCATGTTATTAATAGTAAGGAAAAGTAAAATTAACCATACCTGCTCTATGATTTAAAAACTAAATTGTATGTGAGTGTACTGTGAATTAGTTATTCCTCTAATTAATGGTCTTCTTGTGCCTAATGATAATCCAATTAATTTCTTTACCTTGTTCCAGGGTTCAAAGCATTTTCACACACATTATCACAATTGCTTTCAACAGTAAGTGTATATTATACTGTTAGCATATTCTGTTCCAGAAAACTTTTATATATACATAGGTTTCATAATAATGTCACAGTTATTTACACTTTATCCCATGTTTTACAGGGTTTTCCCCAAACTTATTTTATATAATATCTTCATAGGCAAAATAAAAGTGTGGCAATCTTTCTGAATCATTATATATCCTTTTGATCAGGGGTTTTACAAATTTTGTATCAGGGATTGGCATAGTTTTTGTGTAAAAAGCCAGATGGTAAATATTTAAGACTTTGCAGGCTATACAGTCTCTATTGTAATTATTCTGTCATAGTCTGAAAACATCCATATTCAACATGTAAATGAATGGATGTGGCTATGTTACAGTAAAATTTTATTTATACAGGTGGTGGGCCAGGTTTGTCACATTAGCTGTAGTCTGCCAAATCTCATATGGTACGAACTAAAGTTTGGCTATAGTTCTTGCTCTACAATTATTATCTTTTAAAACTTTGTACATGTTGGATCTTGTCTTTAGATATTTAGAGTACGAAGGGAAATTAGATAACAGATTTTTTCTTGGAAATAGACAACCATAGGGGGTGGGGTGGGAACTGATTTTTTCTTATATCATTATGCTTTTAAAACTTAACCACTAATATACCTAAGTATATAAACTTTTGCCTAGTTCACATCACTGTAAAATCTTTATTTCTACAGTGAATGACATTTTTAAACATCTTTATTGGAGTATAAATGCTTTACAATGTTGTGTTAGTTTCTTCTGTACAACAAAGTGAATCAGCTATACGTATACATATATCTCCATATCCCCTCCCTCTTGAGACTCCCTCCCACTCTCCTTATCCCACCCCACTAGGTCATCAGAAAGCATCGAGTTGATCTCCCTGTGCTATGCAGCAGCTTCCAATTAGCCATCCCTTTTACATTTGATAGTGTATATATGTCAGTGTTACTCTCTCACTTAGTCCCAGCCTCCCCATCACCCACTGTGCTCTCAAGTCTGTTCTCTACATTTGCGTCATTATTCCTGCCCTACCCCTAGGTTCACCAGTAACATTTTTTTAGATTCCATATATAAATAGGTTAGCATACAGTATTTTTTTTTACTCTTTCTGACTTACTTCACTCTGTATGACAGACTCTAGGTCCATCCACCTCAATTTCATTCATCATAACTCAATTTCATTTATTTTTATGCCTGAGTAATATTCCATTTTATATATGTGCCACATCTTCTTTATCCATTCATCTCTCGATGGGTGTTTAGGTTGCTTGCCTGTCCTGGCTATCATAAATAGTGCTGCAATAAACATTGTGGTACATGTCTCTTTTTGAATTATGGTTTTCTCAGGGTATATGCTCAGTAGTGGGATTCCTGGGTCATATGGAAATTCTGTTTTTAAGGAACCTCCATACTGTTCTCCATAGTGTCTGTATCAACTTACATCCCCAACAAAAGTGCAAGAGGGTTCCCTTTCTCCACACCCACTCCAGCATTTACTGTTTCTAGATTTTTTGATGATGACCATTCTAACCTGTGTGAGGTGATACCTCATTGTGGTTTTGATTTGCATTTTTCTAATCATTAGTGATGTTGAACATCTTTTCATGTGTTTGTTGGCAATCTGTATGTCTCCTTTGGAGAAATGTCTATTTAGGTCTTCTGCCCATGTTTGGATTGGGTTGTTTGTTGTTTTTGATAATGCGCTGCATGAGCTGCTTGTAACTTTTGAGATAATCCTTTGTCAGTTGCTTCATTTGCAAATATTTTCTCCCATTCTGAGGGTTGTTTTCTCATCTAGTTTATGGTTCCCTTTCCTGTGCAAAAGCTTTTAAGTTTCATTGGATCCTATTTGTTTATTTTTGTTTTTATTTCCATTTCTCTAGGAGGTGGGTCAAAAAGGATCTTGCTGTGATTTATGTCATAGAGTGTTCTGCTTATGTTTTCCTCTAAGAGTTTTATAGTGTCTGGCCTTACATATAGTTCTTTAATCCATTTTGAGTTTATTTTTGTGTATGGTGTTAGGAAGTGTTCTAATTTCATTCTTCTACATGTAGCTCTCCAGTTTTCCCAGCACCATTTATTGAAGAGGTTTTCTTTTCTTCATTGTATATTCTTGCCTCCTTTGTCAAAGATAAGATGACAATATATGCATGGGTTAATCTCTGGACTTTCTATCCTGTTCCATTGATCTATATTGCTGTTTTTGTGACAGTACTATACTGTCTTGATTACTGTAGCATTGTAGTATAGTCTGAAGTCAGGGAGCCTGATTCCTCCAGCTCCATTTTTCTTTCTCAAGATTGCTTTGGCTATTCCATGTCTTTTGCATTTCCATATAAAATGTAAAATTTCTTGTTCTAGTTCTGTGGAAAATGCCATTGGTAATTTGATAGAGATTGCATTGAATCTGTAGATTGCTTTGGGTGTTATAGTCATTTTCACAATGTTGATTCTTCCAATCTAAGAGCATGGTATATCTCTCCATCTGTTTGTATCATTTTTTATTTCTTCAGTGTCTTATACTTTTCTGCATACAGGTCTTTTGCCTTCTTAGGTAGGTTTATTCCTAGTTATGTTATTCTTTTTGTTGCAATGGTAAATGGGAATGTTTCCATAATTTCTCTTTCTGATTTTTCATTGTTAGTGTAGAGGAATGCAAGCGATTTCTGTGCATGAATTTTGTATCCTGCAACTTAACCAAATTCATTGATTAGCTGTAGTAGTTTTCTGGTGGCATCTTTCAGATATTCTATTTATAGTATCATGTCAGCTGTAAACAGTGACAGTTTAACTTCTTCTTTTCCAATTTTCATTCCTTTTACTTATTTTTCTTCTCTGATTGCCGTGGATAAAACCTCCAAAACTATGTAGAATAATAGTGGTGGCAGTGGGCACCCTTTCTTGTTCCTGATCTTAGAGGAAATGCTTTCAGCTTTTCACCCCTGATATAATGTTGGCTGTGGGTTACTCATATATGGCTTTTATTATGTTGAAGTAGGTTCCCTCTATGTCCACATTCTGGAGAGTTTTTATCATAAATGGCTGTTGAATTTTGTCAGATGCTTTTTCTGCATCTATTGAGATGATCATATGGTTTTTATTCTTCAATTTTTTAATATGGTATATCACATTGATTGATTTGTGTATATTGAAGAATCCTTGCATTCCTGGGATAAATCTCACTTGACCATGTTGTATGATCCTTTTAATGTGCTGTTGGATTCAGTTTGCTTGTATTTTTTTGAGGATGTTTGCATCTATGTTCATCAGTGATATTGGCCTGTAATTTTCTTTCTTTGTGACATCTTTGTCTGCTTGTGGTATCAGGGTGATGGTGGCCTAATAGAATGAGGTTGGGAGTGTTTCTCCCTCTGTTATGTTTTGGAAGAGTTTGAGAAGAATAGGTGTTAGCTCTTCTCTAAATGTTTGATAGAGTTCCCCTGTGAAGCCATCTGGCCCTGGACTTTTGTTTGTTGGAAGATTTTTAATCACAGTTTCAATTTCAGTGCTTGTGATTGGTCTGTTCATATTTTCTATTTCTTCCTGGTTCAGTCTTGGAAGTCTTTGTACCTTTCTAAGAATTTGTCCGTTTCTTGCAGGTTTTCCATTTTATTGGCATATAGTTGTGTGTACTAGTCTTTCTTGATCCTTTGTAGTTCTTTGGAGCCAGTTGTTACTTCTCCTTTTTCATTTCTAATTCTGTTGATTTGAGTCTTCTTGCTTTTTTTCCTGATGAGTCTGGTTAATGGTTTATCAATTGTGTTTATCTTCTCAAAGAACCAGCTTTTGGTTTTATTGATCTTTGCTATTGTTTTCTTCATTTCCTTGTCATTTATTTCTGATCTGACCTCTATGATTTCTTTCTTTCTGCTAACTTTTTTTTTATTCTTTCTCTATTTGTTTTAGGTGTAAGGTTAGGTTGTTTATTTGAGATGTTTCTTTTATTTCCTGAGTTAGGATTGTATTGCTGTAAACTTCCCTCTTAGAACAGCTTTTGCTGCATCAGATAGATTTTGGGTTGTTGTGTTCCCATTGTTGTTTGTTTCTAGGTATTTTTTTGATTTCCTCTTTGATTTCTTCAGTGATCTCTTGGCTGTTTAGTAGTGTATTGTTTAACCTCCATGTGTGTGTATTTTTTCCAGTTTTCTTTCCTGTAATTGATATCTAGTCTCAGAGCTTTGTGGTCAGAAAAGATTGATAGACTTTCAATTTTCTTAAATTTACTGAGGCTTGTTTTGTGACCCAAGATGTGGTCTATCCTGGGGAATGTTCCATGTGCAACTGAGGTGAAAGTTTATTCTGTTGTTTTTCGATGGATTGTCCTATAAATATCGATTAAGTTCATGTGGTCTAATGTCTCATTTAAATCTTGTGTTTCCTTATTTATTTTCTGTTTGTATGATCTGTCCATTGGTGTATTGTGGTGTTAAAGTCCCCACTATTATTGTGTTGCTTTGATTTCCCCTTTTATGGCTGTTAGCATTTGCCTTATGTATTTAGGTGCTCCTATTTTCGGTGTATATATATTTACAATTGTTATATGTTCTTCTTGGATTGATCCTTTGATCATTATGTAATGTCCTTCCTTGTCTCTTGTAATAATCTTTATTTTAAAGTTTATTTTGTCTGATATGAGTATTGCTACTCCAGCTTTCTTTTGATATCCATTTGCATGGAATGTCTTTTTCCATCCCCTCACTTGAAATCTGTATGTGTCTCTAGGTCTGAAGTGGGTCTCTTGTAGACAGCATGTATACTGGTCTTGCTTTTGTATCCATTTAACCAGTCTGTTTCTTTTGGTTGGAGCATTTAATCCATTTACACTTAAGGTAATTATTGATATGTATGTTCCTATTACCATTTTCTTAATTGTTTTGTATTTGTTTTTGTAGGTCTTTTTCTTTTCTTGTGTTTCCTACCTAGAGAAGTTCCTTTAGCATTTGTTGTAAAGCTGGTTTGGTGGTGCTGAATTCTTGTAACTTTTGCTTGTCTGTAAAGGTTTTGATTTCTCTGTTGAATTTGAATGAGATCCTTGCTGGGTAGAGTAATCTTGGTTGTAGGTTTTCCCTTTCATCACTTTGAATATATTCTGCCACTCCCTCTGGCCTGCAGAGTTTCTGCTGAGTTAATGACTTTTTAAGTCTATTATTGTATTCTTATTTTTATGTAGTTACCAATGACAGTCTTTTCATATTTTTATCTGTTCTTCAGTCTTTATTTTTTTCCATTGATCTTGAACCTTTGTTTAAGTCATGTATTCTGTTTTCTGTTATGGCCAATATTCTCTGTATTGCCTAGTTTGTATTTTAATTTCATGTAAAAGGTCTTATAGTTTTTAATCTAGTATAAATCTTAAATATATATTTAAGACTTAAAAAAATTTCCTTCTTAAAGCAAGCTGACTTTAGAGCAGAATATATCAGACACTTTGGCTGGTTTGGCTGGTATTCCTGCTCTTGAACTGCTACATCTTACACCACATTAATATTCTCAGTTGGTTTTATAAATAAGATGTGTGCCCAGAAAAAAAGAGCACAACTCATTTGTGTCAGCAGTTGGGCATGTTCTTCCTTGAGTATCTCAGGCCCCGTCCCAGAGAAGAGGAGCAATTTAGATGCCGTGTCATTTTGTTTTGCTTATTCACGTAGCAGTTGATAGAGTCAGTCAGCAGAAATAGAGCAGGGAAATCATCTCTGTGCTGAACAGATCCTTTCCTGTGTTTGCTGTGGAAACTCTCAGCTGTGGGAGGCAGTGTCCTTCTTCTCTGCCAGCACTGTTTTACTGCTGGTAACCAGCCATCACAGGACCCCTGATCTTGGCCCAACCTTGCCCTTGGAACAAGAATAAATGCAGCTGCTCAATTTCTACTATGTGGAAAGCAGACAATCTGACTACAAATAAGTTGAAGGGTTTTTTTTTTGGGGGGGGGGTCGAAAATGAATAAGTCAAAAAAAAAAGTTGTTGAAATGATAAATTGATCAAAAGTGAATATTTTCCAGTCACTGATTCTGCAATTTTTCCAGTCACTGATGCCTGCTTTACTTTTAAAAACAGCCATTACTCAAACTAAAGAAATAGCAATCTGATTGTCTCTACTTTTCAAAACAATGTTAACAGTGTTAACCTCTCTACTTTTAAAAACCATGATTCTTCAAACTAAGGATATAGTGCTCTCGGTACACTTAAGGCAAAGGTTGTAAGAATATCTATGCTTATTAAGAATGCCAAATTAATGAAAAATATCTAATTTGGGATTTTTTTTCCTGAATAGTACCTACTTTAAATGTTTAGCCATGTTTACTCCATTTATCCTACATAGATTTAGTTCTTTTATTATTAAATAGCTTTGAACATCCTTTTGTAAACAATCTGAAGTGCCCAGCAAAACAAATAAATACAATTTGTTTTGTATGTGACTGAAAAATATTTGTTTAGCATTCCTTTCATTCATCATCATATCAGGTAGTCTGTATCCCCAAGTTTGCCTAATTATTTGCAAAGTAAAAGTGGATGCCTCTAGAAAAATGTTTTAAAATCAGTGATTGGACAAATTCACATTCTATTCATTTGTGATTTTGAACAATGTGCAATATATTTTTTCAACCAAAATTATTTTTTTAAGAGTTCACTTCAAACCATTCCTTGAGGCTTCTATCCACTTGTCCACTGGGATGGAAACTTGTAGAATCTATGTAGGCATCTTCTCCCAAGGTCCAACTTCCCCATGACTTGCTTTCTTATTGATTCCTCAGAAGAATCCCCTGAAGAAGGTACTGTCCCATCCCCATTCTACAGACAAGGACACTGAGGCAAATTCTCACAGCTAGAAAGTAAGCAAAGCCAAATTCCATTTCAGGCATACTGATATGGAATAGGAACTCAGAACCTTATCATAAATAGCTGCCATGGAAGAATTTTTTTTTAAAGTTACTAAGTACATTTATAACTCATAACCACTTGTATTTGAACTGTTTTACTACTCATATTAACAAAGGATAGTTTGAAGTTGTGCTAATCAATCTGATTTTCTTTGGTTATTGTTTTATTATCACACCTATATTTAACAAATTAAACAGAAAAAATTGTCTTATATAAATTTATTTTAGCTCAAAATTTCTGTTTAATTTTCCTTTATGTTTTTTTCAGTTTTGTATTGTGACCTAATTGTGTACCCAATGTTCCTGCTATGTTTGGCAAAGAGACTCATTTATTCTATTACCTCTATCAGGATAAAAGAGGAATTTTGAAATGGCTAGCAGCTACAGATCAATACACTAACTCAATAGAGATAATTATTGAAATCACTAGGAGACCAGCAAGCTGTCAGCTGTAAGCAATCATTTTAGGCTTGGGATAAATCTGCAGAAAACACAAAGTAAACATAACTGTATTATTTTAAAATTGAGAGTCATATGCTTACAGTTGTCTTTCTGTTATTCATTTCCAAAGATCCATTATCATTGGTTCCTGATGATATATATTGAATTTTAAATACTTTGGCCCACTTAGCTTCATATTAAACCTTAATTGCTCTGTCTGCTTTTTTCCTCATTCACTATCCCAGTTTTGCGGTCTTATTTAATTAATAATTTTTGTTCATTTCCTTTATATTTTTAAATATGAATATTTTATTTGGACTTATTTGGACACTGCATTTACAGTGATCAGTCATGGAACTACAGGAGAAAGAGTTGTCATGTAGCTACAAATAGAAGTAAAATGTCTTACAAACATTTGTGCAGTGTCTGAATTCTGTCTTAATGATAAACCCTGCATTTCATCTTATAGTTTCTTTGAACCAGTGAGATTGTAGTTATCATCAAGTATTCTTTTTATCTCTCTTAAATTTCACACAGCTTTCTGTTTCTCCTAAACTATGTTAGTAAAATATCCTTTTATCAACATTTGACTCTGTCACTTCTTTTTTACCTTCTATCCTGGGATTCCTAACTCCTTTTCAAAAATTACTAAGTGGGACCTAAAACCTAATTATTTTCATGAACTCATATGGAAAGCTATTGTATTGTATATGCCCTGAAGAAAATCAGTGGGGCCAAGCTTTACATCAAGCATATTTTTCACTTTTGTTTTGAATTTCTGTGTCAGCATCCTTGGTATTGTAAGAAAATAATTAAAATAGAAAATTAACAGAAACTTTCACAAGGATTTTATATACACACACAAACACATACACACACACACACACACACACACACACACACTTCAGTATTATGGAGAAGTAAATGCAATGATTATAAAAATTAGAATAAAACCTATTGTTTAGATCCTGAACATAATATCATTATAAAACATGGTAGCATATGGCTTCTTCCTCCAGTTCAGTAAAAAATACATGAAGTAAAAGACAAAAGGAAACTTTGTAACTTATTAAATGAGGAATATGGCCCAAAATGATCACTTTTAAGAGCCTCGTGATTCTCCTTTGTGACAAAGGAGATGTAACTTTATTTCCTTTTGTATTCTTTTACCCAGGTTGTGTGTGCTGTTGCATTTCTCTCATTGATTGCTCTTGTCAAAGGTTAAGAATGTGTCCAAACATAACCTAACTTCCATCTACAAATAAAATACGTTTGTTTTTTAAATTACATATAGATTACTGCAGGTCCTTGAGGAAAAATAGAAATGAAAGTACTTCAGGCCCCAGAAACAATTACATCTCCTAAAAACATTAGTATACTGGAGGGAAATGGTTGGTTTTCACAGATTACGCCACTGTCATGAAAACCAGCCACTGCTTTCATTTCCTATTTGACAAGGTGAGACAAAGAGCGAAAAAAAAAAAATGAAGTCTTTATCCAGATGCTCAGATTTCAAATTTGATAATCAAATTAGTCTTTATGTAAATAGTTAATGTTAACAGATGACAGCCTTACACAAAATCTTGTTTTGTAGATGTCTAGGGACCTTTAAAATCTGGTGTATTATCTATGCCAGGAAAAAAGTATGGAAAGTAGTTTCAAGCCATGACATTACATGTATTAATTTGAGGTGCAGACTGGAACAAATGGCTAGTGATCCACTGGGGGATTTCATTTATTTTGGCTTCAACAGTTTAGTCAGGCATTAAGATAATAGATTTATCCTGATTCTAAAAGCTTTCTTTTGAAACTCAAACTTCTGTAGTCCAAAGAGAAAACACTTAATTCATTTGACAATGAAAACTTATTTGAGGAATATATGGTGCAAATAAAAACAGTTTGTGACTGTCACTTGGCCTTTTTCTAGATATATCTCCCTTTTCTGATTATTTTTTACCCTCTTTCATAACAGTAATTCTTTAATTCATGTCAGTAAATATCTCTAGTGCAGGTTTCTCAAATCTCACACTATTAATATCTTGGATCAGATATTTCTTTGTTATGGGTTCTGTCCTGTACACTGAAGTTTATTTAGGAATATCTTTGGCTTCTACACAGTAGATAACAATAGCACACACCCCAAATCTTGACAATCAAAAATATCTACAGAAATTACTAACTGTCCTATGGGGTCAAAGTCACCCAGGGTTGAGAACAGTGGCTCTAATACTTAATGTTGTCTATAGTATTTTTTTGGAGTCTGGTTGATCTAGATAGATACAAGTAAAGTTAATTACTCTTTTGAGTCAGTTGAGAATATAAGATGATGATTATTTACAGAATGAGTTAGTGAGTTGTCAGAATAATTGTAGCAAGAATAATAATAGGTAACATTTAATGAATGCTTACTCTGCCAAACAGAATTTTAAGCAAAGTATATTATCTTTTTAAAATACTTACTGAAGCTTATGTAATAAATACAATTACTTTTCCTATTTTATAGAAGTGGAAAGTGAGTTTTGGGGAGGTTAAATAATGCCATGATTACATAGCTAGCAAAAGAAGTAGGTAAGAGATCCATTTTGCAGTATTCAAGGCATCAGTTTAGATCCAAGACATAGTGCGTTTCTAACAGTGCCAAGCAGTTAGTGGCAAAAACTTTTGTTGTATGTATGAATACACAAACCCTTGTGGGTTCAGGTTCTTGGTCTTCATAATGATGCCTTATATGTTTGTACAGAAGTGTTCTGATACCTGTTTCTTGAAACATAATTGATTTTCATAGATTCAAGTTTTAAGTTAAAATGGCAAACTGTTATGCTATCTATAGGGTTATAAAATTGATGAGATTGACCTAGATTAGCACAAACACAAACATAAATAACATCTAGCATTAGGCATCATTGGGGAAAAGTGACAATGGTGGGGTCAGTGGCCTCCTGAAGAATATACCCAGACAAAGTGGCTACAGCTTCTGAACTCTGCCTGATTGTTGCCATGTAAGAATGAAGAGTCAGGAATTCCAGAGCTGCTGATGTCTCAAGAAAAGCAGAAATCTCAGATTTTTAAAAGAAATGTTATGATTTTTTTCTTTTTTTTACATATATATATATATAATATATATAATATATATACATTCTTTTTCATATTCTTTTCGACTATGGTTTATCACAGGATACTGAATATCGTTGCCTGTACTATGCAGTAGAACCTTGTTGTTTATCCATCCTATATCAAATAGTTTGCATCTGCTAATCCCAAACTCCCAATCCTTCCTACCCCCATCCCCTTTCCCCCTTAGTAACCATAAGTCTGTTCTCTGTCTGTGAGTCTGTTTCTGTTTCATAGATAAGTTCATTTGTTTCATATTTTAGATTCCACATATAAATGATATCATATGGTATTTGTCTTTCTCTTTCCAACTGACTTCACTTAGTATGAAAATCACTAGATCCATCCATGTTGCTGCAAATGACATTATTTCATTCTTTTTTTTATGACTAATATTCCATTGCTCTCTCTCTCTCTCTCTCTCTCTCTCTCTCTCTCTCTCTCTCTCTCTCTCTATATATATATATATATATATATATATCTATATATCTCACATCTTTATCCATTAATCTATCAATGGACAGAGGTTTTTTCCATGTCTTGACTACTGTGCTGCAGTGAATATTGGGGTGCATGTATCTTTTTGAATTAGAGTTTTGTCTGTATATATGCCCAGGAGTGGGATTGCTGGATCATATGGCAACTTTAGTTTTAGTTTTTTGAGGAACCTCTGCACTGTCTTCCATAGTGGCTGCACCAACTTTCATTCCCACCAATAGTGTAGGAGTGTTCCCTTTTCTCCACACCCTCCAGCATTTGTTACTTGTAGATTTTTTAATGATGAGCATTCTGACCCATGTGAGGTGATACCTCATTACAGCTTTAATTTGCATTTTTCTAATAATTAGTGATATTGAGAGTCTTTTCATGTGCCTGTTGGTCATCTGTATATGGTCTTTGGAGAAAAATCTATTTAGGACTTCTGCCCACCTATGTTTTGTTGGATCTAACACTTTTCTTTTCTTTAGTTTAAATTAATTATAAGAAATAAAACCAATTGAAAACTGATTTTATTGCAGACAAGTACAGTCCATCAGACACTCTTTTTGACTTCTGCTCCAAATAATTCATGGGGTACATTCTTTAAAAATAATAATAATATTTCTCTATCACCTGTTATTAAACTTTTGGTCATTTCACTGTTTTTATTTTACAGAATAGAAACCTAAAGAGTCAAAAAATTTGCTCATCTAAATTTTTTATATTCCTTGTCAATGAGTCATTTGGGTAAGAGGTTTTGAGACTGTTTGGCAAAATGACGTGTACATTCCTTCTTTCTTTGGAACTTTTCAAGGCAAAGAAGGAATATTATACTCATTTAATCAAAATTTACTGAAAGATACCCTAAAATAGATTCAACAGCAAATGTACAAAGAATAGGGATTTTTTTTCTTTCAAATCAACAGAATTTATTTAGACCTGTCTTTGAAGCATCATTTTAATTATATGCATACAGAAATCCTCTATTTGAATGTCCAGTTTTTAGAGGGTTATATTAAGAAGCTTTAACACAAAACAACTCTACTGCCTATTTCTGAAAATTGATCTATGATGGCTATCCATATTTTTTAAATAAAATAATCCATGCCAAAACAGGGTTGCAATACTCAAATACATGTATGATTCCACCTCTCTTGACTCATTTGATGATAAAACCAAATTTTCATGCCAATACTTTGTCTGGCCCACCTAAGTATACACCTACACACACACACACACACACACACACACACACTACACATAAAAGTATACACACACACACAATTTATCTATTTTAAATCATGATTGTTTTATGCATATCAGAAGTATATCCTGCTTTATTTTCCCCTGTTAACACAGGTCCTTCCATTGCCCATACCTCACTTCATTTTCAATTCATTTTTATGAGATCAAAATAAAAATACAGAGAGATACAGATGAGAAATTAGAGAAATGCATTTTATAGCAAAATATTTTTTGTATCTAGTTATAAAAGTAACTACTTTATTAAAAATACAAATTTACCACTTTGAAAACATAAGTTAACTCTTCTTTCATTACTATTTCTGAGGGGAATAACAAGGGTTAACTTGTCTCTGAGTTATGATAATTTTCAGGTTTCTGTAGACATACAGAAATAACTTAAAGGTTATCTAATTGTTCAGTGAGTTCTCAACTGGGGCTATCCCCCTATATCAGGGGACTCTTGGTACTATCTGAAGACATTTTTGATTGCCATAACTGGGTGTTGAGGTGTTACTGGCATCTAGTAGGTAGAGGTCTGTGATGCTGCTAAAGACATTCTATAGTGCACAGGACAGCCAATATCTCCACCCCACAAAGAATCAGCAAGTCCAAAATATCAATAAAACTGAGGTTGAGAATCCCAAATATTTCATCATCTAAGTATAAATGATATATTGGATGTTATGGGTTGAAATTTGTCCTACCAAAATTTATAAGTTGAAGTCCTAATCCCCAGTACCTCAGAACATTATCTTATTTGGAAATAGGGTCATTGTTGCAATTAGTTGTAATTAGTTGCAGATGTACTTAGTTAAGATGTAATGACACTGGCATAGGGTGGGCCCCTAATCTAATTTGACTCAGGTCCTTAAGAAAGGGGAGATTTGGACCCATACACACACAGGAGAATATCATGTGAAGATGAAGGCAGTTATTAGGGTGATGCTTCAACAGCCCAAGGACTACCAAAGATAGCCAGCAAAACACCATAAGCTAGTGGACAATCGTGCAACAGATTCTTCCCCACAGCCCTCAGAAGGAACCAACCCTGCTAACACCTTGGCCTCAGACATCTAGCCTCTATAAGCATTTGTTCTTGAAGCCATTCAGTTTGTGGTACTTTGTCATGGCAGCTCAAGCAAGCTAATACATAGTGCTTTTAACTTCTCTGTTACTACTCCATTTACCTAAAGTTTCTGCTCAGGAACAACTCTGAAAAGTGTTGTAAATAACAACAACAATCTGCCTGCAGTGATTGGCTAAAGCTCAGTTCATTTAGCAATGCACTTACCTGGCTTAAATCAATGTCATATATGAAACCAAAAGAAAGATCACAAATATTTTGATAAAGGTGTGCCAAAATGCTGTAGAGGTGCCAAGAACAAGGATTTCTTTCTTTTAACATATTTATTTATTTTAGTTACTTATTTTCCTTATTATTATTATTATTTTGGCTGCCTCATGTCTTAGTTATGGCGCACGGGATCTTTGTTGAGGCATAAGGGATCTTTTCTGTTACATACGGTGCATGGTCTGCTCAGGTTTCTCTCTAGATGTGGTGCATGGGTTTTCTGTCTCTGGTTGTGGTGCACAGGCTCCAGGGCACATGGGCTCTGTAGTTGAGTCATGCAGGCTCCCTCTATTGAGGTGCACGAGCTCAGTAGTTGAGGCGCACACACAGGCTTAGTTGCCCTGCAGCATGTGGGATCTTAGTTCCCTGACCAGGGATCAAATCCGTGTCTCCTGCACTGGAAGGCGGATTCTTTACCACTGGGCCACTAGGGAAGTCCCAAGAACAAGGATTTCTTCCCATCAAGGTTTCTCCCAAGCTTCAGTGTGACACATTTCTGAACCACTAAACACACTTTAACTCCTGAATTGTGACAAAATATGCCTTGATTCTTGGACACTTGTTCTGAGTTAGGAGCAGAACACCTTCATGTGGAATAAGTTAGCAATCAAAATATAGAACTAAAGGATGGACTTCAAGGTCTTTCTTCTTTCTACTCTGTCAGTCTTTCTCTGTCAGTCTTATGAATGCATTTCTAAATATCACACTTCTGCTTCCATTGTATTCATCCCACCAGAGTCACCTCATTTGGTTTGATAAGTCCAATGTAAACACTTCAAACTCTGTCCAAAGTTGAACTATCTTTTTCTGTATGACAAAACTGTGTGTGTCTATGTGTGTGCATAGATACACATGCATGTGTGTCTATACTGTGGAGCAGATATCCTTCTGCCTATTCCTTATACTTCATTAAAAACAACAAAAAAGTATATCTTCTACTATTTTTGCAGTGTGAAAGAAGCAACTGTTTCCTGGGAAGAAAATGGCTAATTCCACACTGCAACCTCCAGGGTGCATGTGTCAGACTCAGCTTGTGTTCCTGCTGAGCAGTATCTACTCTAGTCATTCTGCCAAAGGTTCCTCCATGGACTTCGTCATTGAGACTGTCTGCCAGGGCTCTGTGGCAATTGAATATCAGATTATATTCGAGGGTACTACTTGGTGGAGTGATAGAATATATAAGTTGGCACTAAGCTTCCATTTACTACAGATTTATAACTATTTTCCCAGGGAAAACAAATCTGTCCATTGCACATCTTGGACTTTTTTTGGCCTTTTGTGCTAACAATTGTACCCAGATATAAAGTTTATAGACTAGTGTAAAGGAAGGTGTTGCAAAGAGCAGCATTTTAGAATCAGATGTATTTTCTTCTAGGCTTGTGGGGCTGGTTCTAATGCAATGTACAGCACATGGGACCACCTAGGACGTATTTTTTCCTAAATAGTTCAACTGCCATCATATCAAGATTTAGCTAGATTTACAGGTAATATGAGAGAATAGAGGAACAACTTAAATGACACTAAGAGGAATCAAACATATAAATTCAGAATGTTGGGCATATTATAGAACAACTAATCTGATTTCTCTAACAAGTCAGTGGTGTGGAAGAAAAAGGGAGGGTCTGTTCTGTATTAAAGATACAAGAGACATAGCAAACAAATGCAACGTGTGGATTGGATCTTGATTCCAACTAACTAAAAAAACCTCTGAAGCTATCAGGGAAATTTAATTAGGGACTGAATATATAATGATACAAAAATTGTCAATTTTGATTTAGGTATAAAATGGACTTATTTTTAGGTTAAAACATGTCCTGTATTTTTGAAAAAGATGAATACAGATGTAATTTGGAGGTGAAATGACATGATACCAGGATTTAGCTTTATAATACTTCAGCAAAAAAAGAAAAACAATAATAAAAATAAGTGACAGATAAAACAAATGGGGCAAAAATCTTGACACTTCTTGAAACTGAGTGATGGGCATATGGGAGTTCATTTGCAAGATTTTCTCTACTTTTTTATGAAGTATGAAAATTTTTGTAGCAAACATACAAAAAGTAAGGATACCAAGTCCATATCCCCACACTTCTGGGTTCAAATTTTACCTTTCTCTCCAAATTTCCTAGCTTCATTCTGGGTTGACATTAACTTTCTAATTTCATTTTTTTAACATCTTTATTGGGGTATAATTGCTTTACAATGGTGTGTGTTAGTTTCTGCTTTATAACAAAGTGAATCAGTTATACATATACATATGTGCCCATATCGCTTCGCTCTTGCATCTCCCTACCTCCCACCCTCCCTATCCCACCCCTCCAGGTGGTCACAAAGCACCGAGCCGATATCCCTGTGCCATGCGGCTGCTTCCCACTAGCTATCTACCTTACGTTTGGTAGTGTATATATGTCCATGACTCTCTCTTGCCCTGTCACTGCTCACCCTTCCCCCTCCCCATATCCTCAAGTCTGTTCTCCAGTAGGTCTGTGTCTTTATACCTGTCTTACCCCTAGGTTCTTCATAACATTTTTTTTTCTTAAATTCCATATATATGTGTTAGCATATGGTATTTGTCTTTTTCTTTCTGACTTACTTCACTCTGTATGACAGACTCTAGGTCTATCCACCTCATTACAAATAGCTCAGTTTCATTTCTTTTTATGGCTGAGTAATATTCCATTGTATATATGTGCCACATCTTCTTTATCCATTCATCTGATGATGGGCACTTAGGTTGTTTCCACCTCTGGGCTACTGTAAATAGAGCTGCAGTGAACATTTTGGTACATGACTCTTTTTGAATTTTGGTTTTCTCAGGGTATATTCCCAGTAGTGGGATTGCTGGGTCATATGGTAGTTCTATTTGTAGTTTTTTAAGGAACCTGCATACTGTTCTCCATAGTGGCTGAACCAATTCACATTCCCACCAGCAGTGCAAGAGTGTTCCCTTTCCTCCACACCCTCTCCAGCATTATTGTTTGTAGATTTTTTGATGATCGCCATTCTGACTGGTGTGAGATGATATCTCATTGTAGTTTTGATTTGCATTTCTCTAATGATTAATGATGTTGAGCATTCCTTCATGTGTTTGTTGGCAGTCTGTATATCTTCTTTGGAGAAATGTCTGTTTAGGTCTTCTGCCCATTTTTGGATTGGGTTGTTTGTTTTTTTTTGTTATTGAGCTACATGAGCTGCTTGTAAATTTGGGAGATTAATCCTTTGTCAGTTGCGTCTTTGGCAAATATTTTCTCCCATTCTGAGGGTTGTCTTTTGGTCTTGTTTATGGTTTCCTTTGCTGTGCAAAAGCTTTGAAGTTTCATTAGGTCCCATTTGTTTATTTTTGTTTTTATGTCCATTTCTCTAGAAGGTGGGTCAGAAAGGATCTTGCTGTGATTTATGTCATAGAGTGTCCTGTCTATGTTTTCCTCTAAGAGTTTGATAGTTTCTGGCCTTACGTGTAGGTCTTTAATCCATTTTGAGCTTATTTTTGTGTATGGTGTTAGGGAGTGATCTAATCTCATACTTTTACATGTATCTGCCCAGTTTTCCCAGCATCACTTATTGAAGAGGCTGTCCTTTCTCCACTGTACATTCCTGCCACCTTTATCAAAGATAAGGTGTCCATATGTGCGTGGGTTTATCTTTGGGCTTTCTATCCTATTCCATTGATCTATCTTTCTGTTTTTGTGCCAGTACCATACTGTCTTGATTACTGTAGCTTTGTAGTATAGCCTGAAGTCAGGGAGCGTGATTCCTCCAGCTCCGTTTTTCCCTCGTGAGATTGCTTTGGCTATTCAGGGTGTTTTGTGTTTCCATACAAATTGTGAAATTTTTTTTCAAGTTCTGTGAAAAATACCAGTGGTAGTTTGATACGGATTACATTGAATCTATAGATTGTTTTGGGTAGTAGAGACATTTTCACAATGTTGATTCTTCCAATCCAAGAACATGGTATATCTCTCCATCTATTTTTATCATCTTTAATTTCTTTCATCAATGTCTTATAATTTTCTGCATACAGCTCTTTTGTCCCCTTAGGTAGGTTTATTCCTAGATATTTTATTCCTTTTGTTGCAATGGTAAATGGGAGTGTTTTCTTGATTTCACTTTCAGATTTTTCATCATTAGTATATAGGAATGCCAGACATTTCTGTGCATTAATTTTGTATCCTGCTACTTTACCAAATTCATTGATTAGCTCTAGTAGTTTTCTGGTAGCACCTTTAGGATTCTCTATGTATAGGATCATGTCATCTGCAAACAGTGACAGCTTTACTTCTTCTTTTCCGATTTGGATTCCTTTTATTTCCTTTTCTTCTCTGATTGCTGTGGCTAAAACTTCCAAACTATGTTGAATAAGAGTGGTGAGAGTGGGCAACCTTGTCTTGTTCCTGATCTTAGTGGAAATGCTTTCAGTTTTTCACCATTGAGGATGGTGTTGGCTGTGGGCTTGTCATATATCGCCTTTATTATGTTGAGGAAAGTTCCCTCTATGCCTACTTTCTGCAGAGTTTTTATCATAAATGAGTGTTGAATTTTGTCAAAAGCTTTCTCTGCATCTATTGAGATGATCATATGGTTTTTTCTCCTTCAATTTGTTAATATGGTTTATCACATTGATAGATTTGCGTATATTGAAGAATCCTTGCATTCCTGGAATAAACCCACTTGATCATGGTGTATGATCCTTTTAATGTCCTGTTGGATTCTGTTTGCTAGTATTTTGTTGAGGATTTTTTGCATCTATGTTCATCAGTGATATTGCCCTGTAGTTTTCTTTCTTTGTGACATCCTTGTCTGGTTTTGGTATCAAGGTAATGGTGGCCCCATAGAAGAAATTTGGGAGTGTTCCTCCCTCTGCTATATTTTGGAAGAGTTTGAGAAGGATAGGTGTTAGCTCTTCTCTAAATGTTTGATAGAATTCGCCTGTGAAGCCATCTGTTCCTGAGCTTTTGTTTGTTGGAAGATTTTTAATCACAGTTTCAATTTTAGTGCTTGTGATTGGTCTATTCATATTTTCTATTTCTTCCTGATTCAGTCTTGGCAGTTGTGCATTTCTAAGAATTTGTCCATTTCTTCAGATTGTCCATTTTATTGGCATAGAGTTGCTTGTAGTAATCTCTCATGATCTTTTTATTTCTGCAGTGTCAGTTGTTACTTCTCCTTTTTCATTTCTAATTCTATTGATTTGAGTCTTCTCCTTTTTTTTCTTGATGAGTCTGGCTAATGGTTTATCTATTTTGTTTATCTTCTCAAAGAACCAGCTTATAGTTTTATTGATCTTTGCTATGTTTCCTTCATTTCTTTTTCATTTATTTCTGATCTGATTTTATGATTATTTTCCTTCTGCTAGCTTTGTTTTTTGTTTTTGTTTTTTTTTTTTGTTCTTCTTCTCTAATTGCTTGACACGCAAGGTTAGGATGTTTATTCGAGATGTTTCCTGCTTCCCTTAGAACTGCTTTTGCTGCATCCCATAAGTTTTGGGTCGTTGTGTCTCCATTGTCATTTATTTCTAGGTATTTCTTAATTTCCTATTTGATTTCTTCAGTGATCACTTCATTATTAAGTAGTGTATTGTTTATCCTCCATGTGTTTGTATTTTTACAGGTCTTTTCCTGTAATTGGTATCTAGTCTCATGGCATTGTGGTTGGAAAAGATACTTGATACAATTTCAATTTTCTTAATTTACCAAGGCTTGATTTTGACCTAAGATATGATCTATCCTGGAGAATGTTCCATGAGCACTTGAGAAAAATGTGTATTCTGTTGTTTTTTGGATGGAGTGTCCTATAAATATCAATTAAGTCCATCTCTGTTTAATGTATCATTTTAAAGCTTGTGTTTCCTTATTTATTTTCATTTGGATGATCTGTCCATGGGTGAAAGTGGGGTATTAAAGTCCCCTACTATGAATGTGTTACTGTCGATTTCCCCTTTTATGGCTGTTAGTATTTGCCTTATGTATTGAGGTGCTCCTATTTTGGGTTCATAAATATTTACAATTGTTATATCTTCTTCTTGGATTGATCCCTTGATCATTATGTAGTGTCCTTCTTGTCTCTTCTAATAGTTTTTATTGTAAAGTCTATTTTGTCTGATAGGAGAATTGCCTACTCCAGCTTTCTTTTGGTTCCATTTGCATGGAATATCTTTTTCCATCCCCTTACTTTCAGTTCTGTATGTTTCTCTAGGCCTGAAGTGGGTCTCTTGTAGACAGCATATATAAGGGTCTTGTTTTTGTATCCATTCAGCCAATCTGTGTTCTTTTGGTGGGAGAATTTAGTCCATTACATTAAGGT